>NW_027196197.1:0-47500 GCF_038502225.1 Cherax quadricarinatus | reverse complement strand
TAATGTTTAATAGAGTATTACTGTATTGTAGTGTTTAATAGAGTATTACTGTATTATAGTGTTTAATAGAGTATTACTGTATTATAGTGTGTAATACAGTATTACTGTATTCTAGTGTGTAATACAGTATTACTTTATTCTAGTGTGTAATACAGTATTACTGTATTCTAGTGTGTAATACAGTATTATTTTATTCTAGTGTGTAATACAGTATTATTTTATTCTAGTGTGTAATACAGTATTATTTTATTCTAGTGTGTAATACAGTATTATTTTATTCTAGTGTGTAATACAGTATTATTTTATTCTAGTGTGTAATACAGTATTATTTTATTCTAGTGTGTAATACAGTATTATTTTATTCTAGTGTGTAATACAGTATTATTTTATTCTAGTGTGTAATACAGTATTATTTTATTCTAGTGTGTAATACAGTATTACTTTATTCTAGTGTGTAATACAGTATTATTTTATTCTAGTGTGTAATACAGTATTACTGTAAATTTGTTACTTTGCGAGTTATAATATAATAATGTAATATAATGATGTGCAGTTACATAATTCAAAATTCAGTTACTTTACTTTGACTGACAATACATTGTACTTGGCGTTTTTTATTATGTATTTTTGTTTTATAGGAGATTTTTTTGTTTAATGTGGAAAATTCCTTCATGATCGTTTTGAGAAAGTTTTTGTGGCAGTTTATGGAATTTTTTTTGACAGTTTTATGAGCTTTTATAATAGTTTTTTTTGAAAGTTTATATGAAAGATAGAAATGGAAAATATTGTAAACTTTCTGTACTGCATAAAATAATTTTTTGTTTGACGTAAATGATTGACAAAATTATATTAAAAATAATTCAGTTATTTTGGAAATTATCTGTCGATGTTAAATATTTTATGACCTCGAACCCTTGATGCTGGTTAAAGGCTCTTGATCCAGGGAGTCTGAGCTACCCTTCACCCCTTGGATCAAACCTCATCACCCTCCTTACTCCGGTACACTATTTTGACCCCTAGGGGTTTACCGCTTTCAATATAATCGTAGGAATGTTTTGTGAAATTGAAAATACAATTTTTAGTGGATTTCTGGGGGGGTCAGCCCCCCTTTCATCGCCCCGGGGACCCCGGTCCCAGACCAGGGCACCTGGTTGATGGTCTAGTCAATCAGGCTGTTAGTTCTGCTGAAGTGTTGTGGAAATAAAATGCCAGGAAATAATCACTGGAACAAATGAGTTTTATTGGTAAAGATGAGTTGTAAAATGTATTAATGATGAGTTGAAAAATGTATTGAAGATGAGTTGTAAAATGTATTAAAGATGAGTTGAAAAATGTATTGAAGATGAGTTGTAAAATGTATTAAAGATGAGTTGAAAAATGTATTGAAGATGAGTTGAAAAATGTATTGAAGATGAGTTGAAAAATGTATTAAAGATGAGTTGAAAAATGTATTAAAGATGAGTTGAAAAATGTATTGAAGATGAGTTGAAAAATGTATTAAAGATTAATGGAAAATCCCTTTAATCACTAAAAATTTAAAAATATCTTGAATAAGTAAAGCTGAAGGAAAATATACTTGATTTCATTAGTAAAAATAAATGAAAAAATCTAATTAGTTAAGATAAATGGAAAATATCTTTTAATTAGTGAAGATAAATGGAAAATATCGTTTAATTTGTAAAGATTAATGGAAAATATCTTTTAATTAGTAAAGATAAATGGAAAATATCTTTTAATTAGTAAAGATTAATGGAAAATATCTTTTAATTAGTAAAGATAAATGGAAAGTATCGTTTAATTAGTAAAGATTAATGGAAAATATCTTTTAATTAGTGAAGATAAATGGAAAATATCTTTTAATTAGTAAAGATAAATGGAAAATATCGTTTAATTAGTAAAGATAAATGGAAAATATCTTTTAATTAGTAAAGATAAATGGAAAATATCGTTTAATTAGTAAAGATAAATGGAAAATATCTTTTAATTAGTAAAGATAAATGGAAAATATCTTTTAATTAGTAAAGATAAATGGAAAATATCGTTTAATTAGTAAAGATTAATGGAAAATATCGTTTAATTAGTAAAGATTAATGGAAAATATCGTTTAATTAGTAAAGATTAATGGAAAATATCGTTTAATTAGTAAAGATTAATGGAACGTATCTTTTATTTGAAACAAAACTGGCTTTATTTCTCTTTATTGCTGTGTTATAATTCTGGAAATTATTGGCTTCGAGGAATTATTTTTGCAGTGTCATGTGAACATTGTGCCAATTATTTTAATTTAGAAATTATTTCATGTGAAATTATACATCTGTTTGACCCATTCGGTTTTAGAACTTTCCTCTGAATGAAAATTATTGTAACTAAAATAATTTGTGAAATTTTGGCATCTTGTAGAATGGTGATTATTGAAATTAAGCAGATTATATTTTGTTTTGGCTGAGTGGAGATGTACAATGAACTACTTGATTTTTTAATAAGAATTTTTAACTAGGCTCTGATATTATTTTGCGAGCAAATTATTTCAGCTAATGTGCCAAGAATTACATAGAAATGTAATTATATTTGCAATTATTTGGTGAATTATGGGTCAAAAAGTATTAGAAATGTGTTCTTATTGATAATTATTCTGATGAATGATAATTGACTCGCCTTCATTTCTGGAATAATTAAATTTGTAATTATTTGATTTTTTTTTTAATAAAACTATAAATGTGTTACTTATTGTTATTTTTTTTTATTATTAACACACTGGCCGATTCCCACCAAGGCAGGGTGGCCCACCAAGGCAGGGTGGCCCACCAAGGCAGGGTGGCCCACCAAGGCAGGGTGGCCCACCAAGGCAGGGTGGCCCACCAAGGCAGGGTGGCCCACCAAGGCAGGGTGGCCCACCAAGGCAGGGTGGCCCACCAAGGCAGGGTGGCCCACCAAGGCAGGGTGGCCCACCAAGGCAGGGTGGCCCACCAAGGCAGGGTGGCCCACCAAGGCAGGGTGGCCCACCAAGGCAGGGTGGCCCACCAAGGCAGGGTGGCCCACCAAGGCAGGGTGGCCCACCAAGGCAGGGTGGCCCACCAAGGCAGGGTGGCCCACCAAGGCAGGGTGGCCCACCAAGGCAGGGTGGCCCACCAAGGCAGGGTGGCCCACCAAGGCAGGGTGGCCCACCAAGGCAGGGTGGCCCACCAAGGCAGGGTGGCCCACCAAGGCAGGGTGGCCCACCAAGGCAGGGTGGCCCACCAAGGCAGGGTGGCCCACCAAGGCAGGGTGGCCCACCAAGGCAGGGTGGCCCACCAAGGCAGGGTGGCCCACCAAGGCAGGGTGACCCACCAAGGCAGGGTGGCCCACCAAGGCAGGGTGGCCCACCAAGGCAGGGTGGCCCACCAAGGCAGGGTGGCCCACCAAGGCAGGGTGGCCCACCAAGGCAGGGTGGCCCACCAAGGCAGGGTGGCCCACCAAGGCAGGGTGGCCCACCAAGGCAGGGTGGCCCACCAAGGCAGGGTGGCCCACCAAGGCAGGGTGGCCCACCAAGGCAGGGTGGCCCACCAAGGCAGGGTGGCCCACCAAGGCAGGGTGGCCCACCAAGGCAGGGTGGCCCACCAAGGCAGGGTGGCCCACCAAGGCAGGGTGGCCCACCAAGGCAGGGTGGCCCACCAAGGCAGGGTGGCCCACCAAGGCAGGGTGGTCCACCAAGGCAGGGTGGCCCACCAAGGCAGGGTGGCCCACCAAGGCAGGGTGGCCCACCAAGGCAGGGTGGCCCACCAAGGCAGGGTGGCCCACCAAGGCAGGGTGGCCCACCAAGGCAGGGTGGCCCACCAAGGCAGGGTGGCCCACCAAGGCAGGGTGGCCCACCAAGGCAGGGTGGCCCACCAAGGCAGGGTGGCCCACCAAGGCAGGGTGGCCCACCAAGGCAGGGTGGTCCACCAAGGCAGGGTGGCCCACCAAGGCAGGGTGGTCCACCAAGGCAGGGTGGCCCACCAAGGCAGGGTGGTCCACCAAGGCAGGGTGGCCCACCAAGGCAGGGTGGTCCACCAAGGCAGGGTGGCCCACCAAGGCAGGGTGGTCCACCAAGGCAGGGTGGTCCACCAAGGCAGGGTGGCCCACCAAGGCAGGGTGGTCCACCAAGGCAGGGTGGCCCACCAAGGCAGGGTGGCCCACCAAGGCAGGGTGGCCCACCAAGGCAGGGTGGCCCACCAAGGCAGGGTGGCCCACCAAGGCAGGGTGGCCCACCAAGGCAGGGTGGCCCACCAAGGCAGGGTGGCCCACCAAGGCAGGGTGGCCCACCAAGGCAGGGTGGCCCACCAAGGCAGGGTGGCCCACCAAGGCAGGGTGGCCCACCAAGGCAGGGTGGCCCACCAAGGCAGGGTGGCCCACCAAGGCAGGGTGGCCCACCAAGGCAGGGTGGCCCACCAAGGCAGGGTGGCCCACCAAGGCAGGGTGGCCCACCAAGGCAGGGTGGCCCACCAAGGCAGGGTGGCCCACCAAGGCAGGGTGGCCCACCAAGGCAGGGTGGCCCACCAAGGCAGGGTGGTCCACCAAGGCAGGGTGGCCCACCAAGGCAGGGTGGCCCACCAAGGCAGGGTGGCCCACCAAGGCAGGGTGGCCCACCAAGGCAGGGTGGCCCACCAAGGCAGGGTGGCCCACCAAGGCAGGGTGGTCCACCAAGGCGGGGTGGTCCACCAAGGCAGGGTGGCCCACCAAGGCAGGGTGGCCCACCAAGGCAGGGTGGTCCACCAAGGCAGGGTGGTCCACCAAGGCAGGGTGGCCCACCAAGGCAGGGTGGTCCACCAAGGCGGGGTGGTCCACCAAGGCAGGGTGGCCCACCAAGGCAGGGTGGCCCACCAAGGCAGGGTGGCCCACCAAGGCAGGGTGGCCCACCAAGGCAGGGTGACCCACCAAGGCAGGGTGGCCCACCAAGGCAGGGTGGTCCACCAAGGCGGGGTGGTCCACCAAGGCGGGGTGGCCCACCAAGGCGGGGTGGTCCACCAAGGCGGGGTGGTCCACCAAGGCGGGGTGGTCCACCAAGGCAGGGTGGTCCACCAAGGCGGGGTGGCCCACCAAGGCGGGGTGGTCCACCAAGGCGGGGTGGCCCACCAAGGCAGGGTGGTCCACCAAGGCGGGGTGGTCCACCAAGGCAGGGTGGTCCACCAAGGCGGGGTGGTCCACCAAGGCGGGGTGGCCCACCAAGGCAGGGTGGCCCACCAAGGCAGGGTGGTCCACCAAGGCGGGGTGGTCCACCAAGGCGGGGTGGCCCACCAAGGCGGGGTGGCCCACCAAGGCGGGGTGGCCCACCAAGGCAGGGTGGTCCACCAAGGCGGGGTGGTCCACCAAGGCGGGGTGGCCCACCAAGGCAGGGTGGTCCACCAAGGCAGGGTGGTCCACCAAGGCGGGGTGGTCCACCAAGGCGGGGTGGCCCACCAAGGCAGGGTGGCCCACCAAGGCGGGGTGGCCCACCAAGGCGGGGTGGCCCACCAAGGCAGGGTGGTCCACCAAGGCAGGGTGGCCCACCAAGGCAGGGTGGTCCACCAAGGCGGGGTGGCCCACCAAGGCGGGGTGGCCCACCAAGGCAGGGTGGTCCACCAAGGCGGGGTGGTCCACCAAGGCGGGGTGGCCCACCAAGGCAGGGTGGCCCACCAAGGCAGGGTGGCCCACCAAGGCGGGGTGGCCCACCAAGGCAGGGTGGTCCACCAAGGCGGGGTGGCCCACCAAGGCGGGGTGGCCCACCAAGGCAGGGTGGCCCACCAAGGCAGGGTGGTCCACCAAGGCGGGGTGGCCCACCAAGGCAGGGTGGCCCACCAAGGCAGGGTGGCCCACCAAGGCAGGGTGGCCCACCAAGGCAGGGTGGCCCACCAAGGCAGGGTGGCCCACCAAGGCAGGGTGGCCCACCAAGGCAGGGTGGCCCACCAAGGCAGGGTGGCCCACCAAGGCAGGGTGACCCACCAAGGCAGGGTGGCCCACCAAGGCAGGGTGGCCCACCAAGGCAGGGTGGCCCACCAAGGCAGGGTGGCCCACCAAGGCAGGGTGACCCACCAAGGCAGGGTGGCCCACCAAGGCAGGGTGGCCCACCAAGGCAGGGTGGCCCACCAAGGCAGGGTGGCCCACCAAGGCAGGGTGGCCCACCAAGGCGGGGTGGCCCACCAAGGCAGGGTGGCCCACCAAGGCAGGGTGGCCCACCAAGGCAGGGTGGCCCACCAAGGCAGGGTGGCCCACCAAGGCAGGGTGGCCCACCAAGGCAGGGTGGCCCACCAAGGCAGGGTGGCCCACCAAGGCAGGGTGGCCCACCAAGGCAGGGTGGCCCACCAAGGCAGGGTGGCCCACCAAGGCAGGGTGGCCCACCAAGGCAGGGTGGCCCACCAAGGCAGGGTGGCCCACCAAGGCAGGGTGGCCCACCAAGGCAGGGTGGCCCACCAAGGCAGGGTGACCCACCAAGGCAGGGTGGCCCACCAAGGCAGGGTGGCCCACCAAGGCAGGGTGGCCCACCAAGGCAGGGTGGCCCACCAAGGCAGGGTGGCCCACCAAGGCAGGGTGGCCCACCAAGGCAGGGTGGCCCACCAAGGCAGGGTGGCCCACCAAGGCAGGGTGGCCCACCAAGGCAGGGTGGCCCACCAAGGCAGGGTGGCCCACCAAGGCAGGGTGGCCCACCAAGGCAGGGTGACCCACCAAGGCAGGGTGGCCCACCAAGGCAGGGTGGCCCACCAAGGCAGGGTGGCCCACCAAGGCAGGGTGGCCCACCAAGGCAGGGTGGCCCACCAAGGCAGGGTGGCCCACCAAGGCAGGGTGGCCCACCAAGGCAGGGTGGCCCGCCAAGGCAGGGTGGCCCACCAAGGCAGGGTGGCCCACCAAGGCAGGGTGGCCCACCAAGGCAGGGTGGCCCACCAAGGCAGGGTGGCCCGCCAAGGCAGGGTGGCCCACCAAGGCAGGGTGGCCCACCAAGGCAGGGTGGCCCACCAAGGCAGGGTGGCCCACCAAGGCAGGGTGGCCCACCAAGGCAGGGTGGCCCGCCAAGGCAGGGTGGCCCACCAAGGCAGGGTGGCCCACCAAGGCAGGGTGGCCCACCAAGGCAGGGTGGCCCACCAAGGCAGGGTGGCCCACCAAGGCAGGGTGGCCCACCAAGGCAGGGTGGCCCACCAAGGCAGGGTGGCCCACCAAGGCAGGGTGGCCCACCAAGGCAGGGTGGCCCACCAAGGCAGGGTGGCCCACCAAGGCAGGGTGGCCCACCAAGGCAGGGTGGCCCACCAAGGCAGGGTGGCCCACCAAGGCAGGGTGGCCCACCAAGGCAGGGTGGCCCACCAAGGCAGGGTGGCCCACCAAGGCAGGGTGACCCACCAAGGCAGGGTGGCCCACCAAGGCAGGGTGGCCCACCAAGGCAGGGTGGCCCACCAAGGCAGGGTGGTCCACCAAGGCAGGGTGGCCCACCAAGGCAGGGTGGCCCACCAAGGCAGGGTGGCCCACCAAGGCAGGGTGGCCCACCAAGGCAGGGTGGCCCACCAAGGCAGGGTGGCCCACCAAGGCAGGGTGGCCCACCAAGGCAGGGTGGCCCACCAAGGCAGGGTGGCCCACCAAGGCAGGGTGGTCCACCAAGGCAGGGTGGCCCACCAAGGCAGGGTGGCCCACCAAGGCAGGGTGGCCCACCAAGGCAGGGTGGCCCACCAAGGCAGGGTGGCCCACCAAGGCAGGGTGGCCCACCAAGGCAGGGTGGCCCACCAAGGCAGGGTGGCCCACCAAGGCAGGGTGGCCCACCAAGGCAGGGTGGCCCACCAAGGCAGGGTGGCCCACCAAGGCAGGGTGGCCCACCAAGGCAGGGTGACCCACCAAGGCAGGGTGGCCCACCAAGGCAGGGTGGCCCACCAAGGCAGGGTGGCCCACCAAGGCAGGGTGGCCCACCAAGGCAGGGTGGCCCACCAAGGCAGGGTGGCCCACCAAGGCAGGGTGGCCCACCAAGGCAGGGTGGCCCACCAAGGCAGGGTGGCCCACCAAGGCAGGGTGGCCCACCAAGGCAGGGTGACCCACCAAGGCAGGGTGGCCCACCAAGGCAGGGTGGCCCACCAAGGCAGGGTGGCCCACCAAGGCAGGGTGACCCACCAAGGCAGGGTGGCCCACCAAGGCAGGGTGGCCCACCAAGGCAGGGTGGCCCACCAAGGCAGGGTGGCCCACCAAGGCAGGGTGGCCCACCAAGGCAGGGTGGCCCACCAAGGCAGGGTGGCCCACCAAGGCAGGGTGGCCCACCAAGGCAGGGTGACCCACCAAGGCAGGGTGGCCCACCAAGGCAGGGTGGCCCACCAAGGCAGGGTGGCCCACCAAGGCAGGGTGACCCACCAAGGCAGGGTGGCCCACCAAGGCAGGGTGGCCCACCAAGGCAGGGTGGCCCACCAAGGCAGGGTGGCCCACCAAGGCAGGGTGACCCACCAAGGCAGGGTGGCCCACCAAGGCAGGGTGGCCCACCAAGGCAGGGTGGCCCACCAAGGCAGGGTGGCCCACCAAGGCAGGGTGGCCCACCAAGGCAGGGTGGCCCACCAAGGCAGGGTGGCCACCAAGGCAGGGTGACCCACCAAGGCAGGGTGACCCACCAAGGCAGGGTGACCCACCAAGGCAGGGTGGCCCACCAAGGCAGGGTGGCCCACCAAGGCAGGGTGACCCACCAAGGCAGGGTGACCCACCAAGGCAGGGTGGCCACCAAGGCAGGGTGACCCACCAAGGCAGGGTGGCCACCAAGGCAGGGTGACCCACCAAGGCAGGGTGACCCACCAAGGCAGGGTGACCCACCAAGGCAGGGTGGCCCACCAAGGCAGGGTGACCCACCAAGGCAGGGTGACCCACCAAGGCAGGGTGGCCACCAAGGCAGGGTGACCCACCAAGGCAGGGTGGCCACCAAGGCAGGGTGGTCCACCAAGGCAGGGTGACCCACCAAGGCAGGGTGGCCACCAAGGCAGGGTGACCCACCAAGGCAGGGTGACCCACCAAGGCAGGGTGACCCACCAAGGCAGGGTGACCCACCAAGGCAGGGTGGCCCACCAAGGCAGGGTGGCCCACCAAGGCAGGGTGACCCACCAAGGCAGGGTGACCCACCAAGGCAGGGTGACCCACCAAGGCAGGGTGGCCCACCAAGGCAGGGTGGCCACCAAGGCAGGGTGACCCACCAAGGCAGGGTGACCCACCAAGGCAGGGTGACCCACCAAGGCAGGGTGGCCCACCAAGGCAGGGTGGCCACCAAGGCAGGGTGACCCACCAAGGCAGGGTGACCCACCAAGGCAGGGTGACCCACCAAGGCAGGGTGACCCACCAAGGCAGGGTGGCCCACCAAGGCAGGGTGACCCACCAAGGCAGGGTGACCCACCAAGGCAGGGTGACCCACCAAGGCAGGGTGACCCACCAAGGCAGGGTGACCCACCAAGGCAGGGTGGCCACCAAGGCAGGGTGACCCACCAAGGCAGGGTGACCCACCAAGGCAGGGTGACCCACCAAGGCAGGGTGACCCACCAAGGCAGGGTGACCCACCAAGGCAGGGTGACCCACCAAGGCAGGGTGACCCACCAAGGCAGGGTGACCCACCAAGGCAGGGTGACCCACCAAGGCAGGGTGGCCCACCAAGGCAGGGTGACCCACCAAGGCAGGGTGACCCACCAAGGCAGGGTGACCCACCAAGGCAGGGTGGCCCACCAAGGCAGGGTGACCCACCAAGGCAGGGTGACCCACCAAGGCAGGGTGACCCACCAAGGCAGGGTGACCCACCAAGGCAGGGTGACCCACCAAGGCAGGGTGGCCCACCAAGGCAGGGTGGCCCACCAAGGCAGGGTGGCCCACCAAGGCAGGGTGGCCCACCAAGGCAGGGTGGCCCACCAAGGCAGGGTGGCCCACCAAGGCAGGGTGGCCCACCAAGGCAGGGTGACCCACCAAGGCAGGGTGGCCCACCAAGGCAGGGTGGCCCACCAAGGCAGGGTGGCCCACCAAGGCAGGGTGGCCCACCAAGGCAGGGTGGCCCACCAAGGCAGGGTGGCCCACCAAGGCAGGGTGGCCCACCAAGGCAGGGTGGCCCACCAAGGCAGGGTGGCCCACCAAGGCAGGGTGGCCCACCAAGGCAGGGTGGCCCACCAAGGCAGGGTGACCCACCAAGGCAGGGTGGCCCACCAAGGCAGGGTGGCCCACCAAGGCAGGGTGGCCCACCAAGGCAGGGTGGCCCACCAAGGCAGGGTGACCCACCAAGGCAGGGTGGCCCACCAAGGCAGGGTGGCCCACCAAGGCAGGGTGGCCCACCAAGGCAGGGTGACCCACCAAGGCAGGGTGGCCCACCAAGGCAGGGTGGCCCACCAAGGCAGGGTGGCCCACCAAGGCAGGGTGGCCCACCAAGGCAGGGTGGCCCGAAAAAGAAAAACTTTCACCATCATTCACTCCATCACTGTCTTGCCAGAAGGGTGCTTTACACTACAGTTTTTAAACTGCAACATTAACACCCCTCCTTCAGAGTGCAGGCACTGTACTTCCCATCTCCAGGACTCAAGTCCGGCCTGCCGGTTTCCCTGAATCCCTTCATAAATGTTACTTTGCTCACACTCCAACAGCACGTCAAGTATTAAAAACCATTTGTCTCCATTCACTATCAAACACGCTCACGCATGCCTGCTGGAAGTCCAAGCCCCTCGCACACAAAACCTCCTTTACCCCCTCCCTCCAACCTTTCCTAGGCCGACCCCTACACCGCCTTCCTTCCACTACAGACTGATACACTCTTGAAGTCATTCTGTTTCGCTCCATTCTCTCTACATGCCCGAACCACCTCAACAACCCTTCCTCAGCCCTCTGGACAACAGTTTTGGTAATCCCGCACCTCCTCCTAACTTCCAAACTACGAATTCTCTGCATTATATTCACACCACACATTGCCCTCAGACATGACGTCTCCACTGCCTCCAGCCTTCTCCTCGCTGCAACATTCATCACCCATGCTTCACACCCATATAAGAGCGTTGGTAAAACTATACTCTCATACATTCCCCTCTTTGCCTCTTTGTCTCCACAGACTCCTAAGTGCACCACTCACCATTTTTCCCTCATCAATTCTATGATTCACCTCATCTTTCATAGACCCATCCGCTGACACGTCCACTCCCAGATATCTGAATACATTCACCTCCTCCATACTCTCTCCCTCCAATCTGATATCCAATCTTTCATCACCTAATCTTTTTGTTATCCTCATAACCTTACTCTTTCCTGTATTCACTTTTAATTTTCTTCTTTTGCATACCCTACCAAATTCATCCACCAATCTCTGCAACTTCTCTTCAGAGTCTCCCAAGAGCACAGTGTCATCAGCAAAGAGCAACTGTGACAACTCCCACTTTGTGTGATTCTTTATCTTTTAACTCCACGCCTCTTGCCAAGACCCTCGCATTTACTTCTCTTACAACCCCATCTATAAATATATTAAACAACCACGGTGACATCACACATCCTTGTCTAAGGCCTACTTTTACTGGGAAATAATTTCCCTCTTTCCTACATACTCTAACTTGAGCCTCACTATCCTCGTAAAAACTCTTCACTGCTTTCAGTAACCTACCTCCCACACCATACACCTGCAACATCTGCCACATTGCCCCCCTATCCACCCTGTCATACGCCTTTTCCAAATCCATAAATGCCACAAAGACCTCTTTAGCCTTATCTAAATACTGTTCACTTATATGTTTCACTGTAAACACCTGGTCCACACACCCCCTACCTTTCCTTAAGCCTCCTTGTTCATCTGCTATCCTATTTTCCGTCTTACTCTTAATTCTTTCAATAATAACTCTACCATACACTTTACCAGGTATACTCAACAGACTTATCCCCCTATAATTTTTGCACTCTCTTTTGTCCCCTTTGCCTTTATACAAAGGAACTATGCATGCTTTCTGCCAATCCCTAGGTACCTTACCCTCTTCCATACATTTATTAAATAATTGCACCAACCACTCCAAAACTATATCCCCACCTGCTTTTAACATTTCTATCTTTATCCCATCAATCCCGGCTGCCTTATTCCCTTTCATTTTACCTACTGCCTCACGAACTTCCCCCACACTCACAACTGGCTCTTCCTCACTCCTACAAGATGTTATTCCTCCTTGCCCTATACACGAAATCACAGCTTCCCTAACTTCATCAACATCTAACAATTCCTCAAAATATTCCCTCCATCTTCCCAATACCTCTAACTCTCCATTTAATAACTCTCCTCTCCTATTTTTAACTGACAAATCCATTTGTTCTCTAGGCTTCCTTAACTTGTTAATCTCACTCCAAAACTTTTTCTTATTTTCAACAAAATTTGTTGATAACATCTCATCCACTCTCTCAATTGCTCTCTTTTTACATTGCTTCACCACTCTCTTAACCTCTCTCTTTATCTCCATATACTCTTCCCTCCTTGCATCACTTCTACTTTGTAAAAACTTCTCATATGCTAACTTTTTCTCCCTTACTACTCTCTTTACATCATCATTCCACCAATCGCTCCTTTTCCCTCCTGCACCCACTTTCCTGTAACCACAAACTTCTGCTGAACACTCTAACACTACATTTTTAAGCCTACCCCGTACCTCTTCGACCCCATTGCCTATGCTCTCATTAGCCCATCTATCCTCCAATAGCTGTTTATATCTTACCCTAACTGCCTCCTCTTTTAGTTTATAAACCTTCACCTCTCTCTTCCCTGATGCTTCTGTTCTCCTTGTATCCCATCTACCTTTTACTTATTGTTATTTTGTTAATATAATCTTTTAAAATTATTCTTGTATCATATAGTCATAATTGTAATCTTATGTGCTGAATTATTTTGACATTTAGCTTATTTAAGTTCATTATAGTTTTCCTCGGATTAAATCTGGATTTTTATTCTCCCAGGCGCTTTGAGATCCCATATGGGTTTAGCGCTTCTCCGTGGGCCGCTTGCTAAGATTTATTTGGATTTTGTGTGTTTATTCTGACTAATGGTTTATTGCAAATGTTTTCCGGGTGTAACCCGTTTTTTTTTTTTTTACTCTCGGGAAAGATCAGTGATTCTTCGTCTTCACTTGAGGAGGGAACGTCTCTCTAACTTGAAGTTGCTGCTGCTTCCTTTTTTTTTTCTTCTCTTTCGTCATTTTCCAGAAAGTTTAGTGACTCTTCGTCTTCACTTGAAGAGGGAACGTCTCTAACCTGCATCTTTTTCCTCTTCTGTGTTACCCTTCTAATGGTGGTGGTTAGTGATAGTGGTGTTAGCTGGTGGAGGTGGTGGATGGTGGTTGTGGAGGTAGCTAGTGGTGGTGGTATTGTTGGGTTGAATCCCAAGAGGCACTGGAAGAGGAGGATCGAATCCTCCTTCAGTTTAATGAATACATTACTCAGGCTGTGATGAATTGCTGCTCGCTGGGGGTGTTGACTCCTTTCTGTGTCCTTATATATCCTGTGATGATGGTGGTTGGTGGTAGTGATTGTGGTTGATGTGGTGGTGGTTAGTGGCGATAGTGGTTGTGGTGATGGTGATGGTAGTAGTTATTGTGACAGCGATGGTTCAGATGGGGGTTGGTGGTGATACTGGTGATTGTGGTGATGGTGGTGGTTGGTTGTGGGTATTGATGGTGGCGAGGTAGGAACTAAAAGAACACTATAACAAGAACACAGCACTGTCCAACATGACAGTGCTGTGGAATATTTAGTTAATGACATTTCACTGCTTCCGTGATACTGACAGCAGACGCCCTCCTTTATCCTTTTCTCCTGTCAGCCCCTCCCTACTGTCTCCCCTTCCTCTTATCTCCCCCTCACTCCTGTCTCTCTTTTCTCCCTCCTTTCTCTCCTTCCCTCCTGTCTCCCCCTCCTAACTGTCTTATTCCCTCCTGTCTTCTCTTGTTCTCCAACCTATCTCTTCACCATTGTTCTTTGCTCACATCTCAGTTCGAGGCAGGAGAGATAGCAGAGCTGGAAAATATAAAGCTCGTTTAATGTCCGCATAGAGCCAATAAAGTATTTAAACTACTGTGAACACCTCAGGATACTGGGAATGTACTCAGGAGAGAGAGAGAGAGAGAGAGAGAGAGAGAGAGAGAGAGAGAGAGAGAGAATTTACAAACTACAATTACAATGTAGTGGAGTGAGAGATATGGTAAGAATAACGTACTGATGTGAGAGATATGGTAACAATAACGTACTGATGTGAGAGATATGGTAAGAATAACGTACTGATGTGAGAGATATGGTAACAATAACGTACTGATGTGAGAAATATGGTAACAATAACGTACTGATGTGAGAGATATGGTAAGAATAACGTACTGATGTGAGAGATATGGTAAGAATAACGTACTGATGTGAGAGATATGGTAACAATAACGTACTGATGTGAGAGATATGGTAACAATAACGTACTGAAGTGAGAGATATGGTAACAATAACGTACTGATGTGAGAGATATGGTAACAATAACGTACTGAAGTGAGAAATATGGTAAGAATAACTTACTGAAGTGAGAGATATGGTAAGAATAACGTACTGATGTGAGAGATATGGTAAGAATAACGTACTGATGTGAGAGATATGGTAAGAATAACGTACTGATGTGAGAGATATGGTAAGAATAACGTACTGATGTGAGAGATATGGTAACAATAACGTACTGATGTGAGAGATATGGTAACAATAACGTACTGATGTGAGAGATATGGTAACAATAACGTACTGAAGTGAGAGATATGGTAACAATAACGTACTGATGTGAGAGATATGGTAACAATAACGTACTGATGTGAGAGATATGGTAACAATAACGTACTGAAGTGAGAGATATGGTAACAATAACGTACTGATGTGAGAGATATGGTAACAATAACGTACTGATGTGAGATATGGTAACAACGTACTGATGTGAGAGATATGGTAACAATAACGTACTGATGTGAGAGATATGGTAACAATAACGTACTGATGTGAGAGATATGGTAACAATAACGTACTGATGTGAGAGATATGGTAACAATAACGTACTGATGTGAGAGATATGGTAACAATAACGTACTGAAGTGAGAGATATGGTAATAACGTACTGAAGTGAGAGATATGGTAATAATGTACTGAAGTGAGAGAGATAGTAAGAATAACGTACTGAAGTGAGAGAGATGGTAAGAATAACGTACTGAAGTAAGAGAGATGGTAAGAATAACGAACTGAAGTGAGAGATATGGTAAGAATAACGTACTGAAGTAAGAGAGATGGTAAGAATAACGTACTGAACCGAGAGATATGGTAAGAATAACGTACTGAAGTGAGAGATATGGTAAGAATAACGTACTGAACCGAGAGATATGGTAAGAATAACGTACTGAAGTGAGAAATATGGTAAGCATAACGCAGTGGAGTCCTCTCTTCTCACACCTGTTTTTATATCTCATTTCCTCTCTTCTATCTTCCATCATTCTTCTCTCATCCACCACGTATTTTCATCTCCCATTCAACAACTGCTTCCATCATTCTACCCTCACATTTCCTGGAACTTTCCGAAAATTGTCTCAAACATTTGCGCGGAACTTTTTTTTGTGGGCTAAATTGTCTCAAACTTCTATAAAAGTTCACAAAAGGGGTTTTTTCCCCCCCTTCCGAGTCACAAGGACAGATGGTCTCACAGGGTGTTTCAGAAAGTTTTATTCAGTTTCAGCTGCGTTGGTTAAGAGGGATGATTTAAATTGATGGCCGGGGGGGGGGGCTGGAAACTTTTGGCGTGTTGTCAGTAACAATCTGCTGGACAGATGACAAGTTTTATTATTGTTTTTTGTATTAAGGTTTATCTTCGGTGGGGGGAGGGGGAGTTAACGTTGTTGTTGTTCTTCTTCTTCCTCTCTCGTGTGCTCCCACCCCTACCCAATTTTTCCTCCCTCACCTCCCCTCCTTTACCAACCTTCTCTCATCCACTGTCGATCTATCTTTTCTATCACCCTTCCTTCTTCCTCTCTTCATCTATTTTTTTCCATCGTCCTTCTTTGTCTTTCCCCTTTCTTCCCTTTTCTATTTCTCTTTCCCTTCTTTTTCTTTTCCCCCTTCTCCTTCCCATCCTCTTCATTTATTCTTTTCGATCCTCTTTCCTTCTTCCTTCTACCCTTCTCTCTTCTCTTTCTTTATCTTAACCCTTTTCCTCCTTTCCTCTCTCTTTTCTTTCCTCTTTTCCCTCTTCGTATTTCCCTTCCTTCTTCTCTTCCTTTTTCTCTTCATATTTTCTTTCATTTTCCATTCTTTCTTCCCTCCCTTTTCAATCCCTTCCTCCTCTTACTCTCCTTCCCTTCTTCCTCTCAGTTCTTCCTCCTTCCCTTGCTGTTCTCTCCTTCAGTCTCAGTTCTGACAAAACAGGTTCTGAAGTTCCTTGAAAAAATCGTCAATTTTCTTTTTGGTTCTTTTCTCGTTAGCAATGAATTTTTACCTAATTTGTCGACTTAAGAGTTTAGACGATGGTGTGTGTGTGTGTGTGTGTGTGTGTGTGTGTGTGTGTGTGTGTGTGTGTGTGTGTGTGTGTGTGTGTGTGTGTGTGTGTGTGCGTGCGCGTGTTGTGTGTGGTTATAATAGTATGGTGGTCGGCAGAATGAGATTATCGGAAGAACAATTTCAGAATTCAGAGGCGACAAGTATTTTGGGGTTAGGCTTGTTATTATGTTACTGTGTTCTGACCATTGTTCCTCCTATGTTCACCTGTGCTCTCTTGACATGTGTTCACCTGTTATCTTGACTTCTGTTCTCCACGTGTTCACCTGTGTTCTTCACGTCTCCACGTGTGTTCATCTTCATTCTTTATCTCTCTTGCTGAGTGACCAGTCATTTAACCTCGTAAAAACTCTTCACTGCTTTATATATATATATATATATATATATGTGTGTGTGTGTGTGTGTGTGTGTGTGTGTGTGTGTGTGTGTGTGTGTGTGTGTGTGTGCTTTATAGAAGTAGAAACGATGAGTTTTGCATTTATATCACTTTTTATTTTTATAGATGTTTATTATAGAGGTTATTAATAAATATTTTATGTACGTAATAGATGCTGAAATATTTTTTATATGAGAATTATATTTCCGGGAGGTAAATTATTTGATCCTTGTTGCTGATGTGTATTCCTGTGTGGTTATGTAATCCTGCAGGACGCTGGCAGCAACAGCCTGGTTGACCAGGTAATCAACAGTGAAGTCTTGACCGTAGGTTGACCCTCAGGGACCTTGGGAGTGATTGGTCCCATTGGGATACAACCAGGTGGCCCGGGTCCCAACCCATTGCGCCTTGTTGATAGCCTGCTCAAGCAGGTTGTTGGTGTTGGCAACATGTAGTCCAACCCGCTGTAGCTGGCAACTTAAATTTTTCCATTTAGCATTGATAATATTTTCAAAGCTAAAATTTATCCAGCTATAAATGCGAGCTAATTAGTTGTGTGTGGGGAAAAATATATGAAATGTGAATTGATATGAATAGTCAGGAGTTGGAACTGACAGATGTATTGAGTTCCATATTGATTTATGGGTCTTGTTGTGCTTGTATATCAACATGGGGAAGGTGTGTGTGTTGTGTTTGTGTTGTGTGTTTGTGTGTTGTGTTGTGTGTGTGTGTGTGTGTGTGTGTGTGTGTGTGTGTGTGTGTGTTTTGTGTGTGTGTTGTGTGTGTGTGGTGTGTGTGTGGTGTGTGTGTGTGTGTGTGTGTGTGTGGTGTGTGTGCGTGTGTGTGTTGTGTGTTGTGTGGTGTGTGTGTGTGTGTGTGTTGTGTTGTGTGTGTGTGTGTGTGTGTGTGTGTGTGTGTGTGTGTGTGTGTGTGTGTGTGTGTGTGTGTGTGTGTGTTATGGAGGTTTGTCAATATATACAGTTTCAAAACCTTTATATTAATGAAACACTGAACACATACTTACATATTTATGATCACATATATGTTTGGAGGTTCACATACATGCAAAAGTACAAATTATGTGCAAACTCTTAATGTAAGTTGTAGAGCTCGAGCTCTTCATCCCTCGTACCGAAACTCAAAGGGCAGCTGGCATTTCCTCTCTGGATCGCCACACTGAGGCGCTACAAGAGAAAGGCAGCAGACTGTGGCAGTATGTACAGGCATGCATAAAACTACCCTGGGAAAGATTATTATAATTCACATTAAGCGCTAAACCCATATGGGTCATTCAGCACAAGACGTGGTGGAGGCTTGATCGTCCGTCAGGCGATCTACAGACGGACGTGCTTCCTATTTGTACTCGGATGGCCACCAGGGGGAGAGTACCGTGGGGTTTTTCGCATCGCGAGATGATGTAACATGCAGCATCATGTCTTACCCGCTACATAGACTTCATGGGTTAGTAAATCCAGCTTATATTAAGTGGAGAGGGTAATCCAGTCACCCTTAATCTTGCTCAGGTATTGAGGATGGAGGTCTTAGAGTTTGAGCAGTATCATGGGATTTGAAGCATTTGGTGAATAATAGTGTTTGTCAGGGAAAGGAGAGGGACAGGATAGGTGGAATAGGGGTACAGGGAGGACTAGAGGGGGATAGAGTGGAACAGGGAGAGAGGGAAGAGGAGAGAGGAAGTATCAGTGACCATTTACTTCTATTTTGAATATCAAAATGGTATACAATACTGACAGTTTGGTAAGTAAGATACACAGGCAACAGTTAGGCATCTTTATTCCGAAACGTTTCGCCTACTGCGTAGGCAAAACGTTTCGGAATAAAGATGCTTAACTGTTGCCTGTGTGTCTGACTTACTCCTATTTTATAGGAATGGACAAAAATGAATTGCTGACATCATTGAAAACCGATCACTTAAAGTCCAAGACGTCAACCTGCGGTCAAGACCTCACTACTGATTGCATGGCCAACCAGGCTGTTGCTGCCAAAGTCCTGTATTATTACATAACCACCAGAGGATTACAGGTCAAGAAATAAGTGAACATACAGGAACACGTGAACATACAAGAACACGTGAACATACAAGAACACGTGAACATACAAGAACACGTGAACATACAAGAACACGTGAACATACAAGAACACGTGAACATACAAGAACACGTGAACATACAAGAACAAGTAAACATACAAGAACACGTGAACATACAAGAACAAGTAAACATACAGGAGCAAGTGAACATACAAGAACACAACAAGAATCAAGTCATTTACCTCCTGGTAATTTAATTCCCATATAAAATATTTAGTGAAAACCTCAACGATGTATAAAATATTAGATGTGATATAAATACAATAAAATAAAAGAATCTGATCTGTGGACGGGCTCTTGAGAATTTACGAACTCTGAAAACTGGTCACAGGCATGTGACTCTGAAGACTGAGAATCAATCCATCAGTCTTCAAGATTCATGGATTGATTACATCGACTCCAGGTTGAGGGATTGATTACTTCAAACTTCTTCTGATCTTCACCATTCTTTGTTTAGGACTGATGAAGCCACTGCGTGGCGAAACGTTTCGTCAGTAAAGATTCCTCAATGTTATATAATAGTGACATGTGCACTATTATATAATATATTTGTAGAAGTTTCGCCCATCCAGTGACTACAGTACAAGACTACGGTGCTCTTCAACTCCAAAGTTGAGGGACTGATTACCTCGTCTTGTGTGTATAGTTCTACAGTCTTCACATGACCTTGTGTTGATAAAGCCACTGGATGGGTGAAACGTCTACACATAAAGATACCCAGATGTTGCACAGGTGTCTAATTCTTCATCTCGTCAGTTTTTTTGCATCACACGTGAGTGTTGGACCGCACCAACGAGGTGCCGCGGTGCGCAGATATTGTAGTTGTGAGTGAATGGTAATTGTTGTAATTGTTTTGGAAAGCAAATTTAAATGGCCAGTTTACTAGAGGCCAAAAAAAAAAATACTGAATTCACTCCATATTTATAGTTAATGCTGAATAATGTTACCATGTTACGTTAGTTAGGCCAATGTAAACATTGGCCTAACTAATGTTGTGACTGCATAACATTGAACACGTTTAGTGAGTTTGTAACGTACGTTAGTTGAATTACTATCGTGGTAGGTAGGTATTAGGTTTGTCAGGAAACAGGACAAGTGTTTCCTGACACGGGTGTTAGTCATATGATGACCCACAGCTGGTTCTGTTGTGGTTACACAGCTGGTGCTGTTGAGGTTACACAGATGATACTGTACGCGTGTAATGTGTCTTCGTAGGCTGGTATGTATTTGTCATCGTTGTACTTACCTAGTTGAGCTGGAAGGAGTTGTGGCGTTGCTCCTGGCCCACATTTTTGCTCTCGTCAGTGGATCTTGCCCTCCAGAACATCAACATCTATGTATCTTTATTTGTAGACGTTTCGCCATCCAGTGGCTTTATCAATACAAGGACATAATGTGAAAAATATAAAACTATACACAGAAGGTGAGGTAATCAGTCCCTCATATACATCAAAATTTACACCTGGAATATTCAGTGAGGATTTGTCCCGAACCTGCACACTGAAATCACTCGCTACGAAGGCGAGAGGTTTGGCAGACGGACGGTGCCAAATGCCCCCTGTGAAAAGCAGGCGTGCAGTGAGTACCCTAAGAGATTACTCAGTAAGTGTAAAGGGACAAAGACTTTTCAACATCATGCATAACAGGACTTGCCAACAGACCCCTGGCTATCCTCAAGAGGGAACTTAACAGGTTCAAGTCATTTCCTGATCATCCAGGCTGTGGTGCAAACGTAGGACTACATGCGGCTAACACCAACAGCCAGGTATATATATATATATATATATATATATATATATATATATATATATATATATATATATATATATATATATATATATATATATATATCACCATCTGTTGTGTATAGCTGTATACCAGGTTCATATATCTCACCACCTGCTGTATGTAGCTGCATGTTAGGTTTATAAATCTCACTACCTGCTGTATGTAGCTGCATGTCAGGTGTATAAATCTCAGCACCTGCTGTATGTAGCTGCATGTCAGGTGTATAAATCTGAGCAGCCGGCTCATACAGGTGTAATACATGTCAAGCTAGTCTTATGGAACTCCAGTCGACGATATTAAACCTCTTAACATCATAAGTGGAAAATATGAAAAATATGAAATATTTTATTAATACTGTGAGAGGGAGAGGGAGAGAGGGAAGGAGAGAGAGAGAGAGAGAGGAGTGGGAGAGAGAGAGGGGGAAGAGAGAGAGAGGGGGAGAGGGAGACAGAGTGGGGGGAGAGGAGAGAGGGAGAGAGAGAGAGGGATGGAATAACAGAGGGAGAATTGTAATAGAAACTAGGAAGGAAAGAAAGAAATAACGAGTTAATACGTAGAAGAAATGTGAGAAAAGAAAGAAGTGAAAGAGGAAAGGAGATATAGTGAGAAGAAGGAGAGAGTGAGAGAAAGGGGAGAATTGGAAGTGGTAAGAGAGAGAAGGGTCCAGAGAGAAGTGCTGAGAAAGGGGCATGGGAAGAGGGAAGGAGAGAAAAGGGGAACAAGAAGAAATGAAGGAAAAGAGACGAGAAACGAAAGAAACAAAGGAGAAAAATAAAGCAATCACATGCATACTTTTTTAAAGCTGTGAAAAAAATCTGGGTGTGTGTGTGTGTGTGTGTGTGTGTGTGTGTGTGTGTGTGTGTGTATGTGTGTGTGTATGTGTGTACTCAATTAGTTGACTCACCTAGTTGAGGTTGCGGGGGTCGAGTCCGAGCTCCTGGCCCCGCCTCTTCACTGATCGCTACTAGGTCACTCTCCCTGAGCCGTGAGCTTTATCATACCTCTGCTTAAAGCTATGTATGGATCCTGCCTCCACTACATCACTTCCCAAACTATTCCACTTACTGACTACTCTGTGGCTGAAGAAATACTTTCTAACATCCCTGTGATTCATCTGTGTCTTCAGCTTCCAACTGTGTCCCCTTGTTACTGTGTCCAATCTCTGGAACATCCTGTCTTTGTCCACCTTGTCAATTCCTCTCAGTATTTTGTATGTCGTTATCATGTCCCCCCTATCTCTCTGTCCTCCAGTGTCGTCAGGTTGATTTCCCTTAACCTCTCCTCGTAGGACATACCTCTTAGCTCTGGGACTAGTCTTGTTGCAAACCTTTGCACTTTCTCTAGTTTCTTTACGTGCTTGGCTAGGTGTGGGTTCCAAACTGGTGCCGCATACTCCAATATGGGCCTAACGTACACGGTGTACAGGGTCCTGAATGATTCCTTATTAAGATGTCGGAATGCTGTTCTGAGGTTTGCTAGGCGCCCATATGCTGCAGCAGTTATTTGGTTGATGTGCGCTTCAGGAGATGTGCCTGGTGTTATACTCACCCCAAGATCTTTTTCCTTGAGTGAGGTTTGTAGTCTCTGGCCCCCTAGACTGTACTCCGTCTGCGGTCTTCTTTGCCCTTCCCCAATCTTCATGACTTTGCACTTGGTGGGATTGAACTCCAGGAGCCAGTTGCTGGTCCAGGTCTGCAGCCTGTCCAGATCCCTTTGTAGTTCTGCCTGGTCTTCGATCGAATGAACTCTTCTCATCAACTTCACGTCATCTGCAAACAGGGACACCTCGGAGTTTATTCCTTCCGTCATGTCGTTCACAAATACCAGAAACAGCACTGGTCCTAGGACTGATCCCTGTGGGACCCCGCTGGTCACAGGTGCCCACTCTGACACCTCGCCACGTACCATTACTCGCTGCTGTCTTCCTGACAAGTATTCCCTGATCCATTGCAGTGCCTTCCCTGTTATCCCTGCTTGGTCCTCCAGTTTTTGCACTAATCTCTTGTGTGGTACTGTGTCAAAAGCCTTCTTGCAGTCCAAGAAAATGCAATCCACCCACCCCTCTCTCTCTTGTCTTACTGCTGTCACCATGTCATAGAACTCCAGTAGGTTTGTGACACAGGATTTCCCATCTCTGAAACCATGTTGGCTGTTGGTGATGAGATCATTCCTTTTTAGATGTTCCACCATTCTTCTCCTGACAATCTTTTCCATGATTTTGCATGCTATACATGTCAGTGACACTGGTCTGTAGTTTAGTGTTTCATGTCTGTCTCCTTTTTTAAAGATTGGGACCACATTTGCTGTCTTCCATGCCTCAGGCAATCTCCCTGTTTCGATAGATGTATTGAATATTGTTGTTAGGGGTACACATAGCGCCTCTGCTCCCTCTCTCAGGATCCATGGAGAGATGTTATCTGGCCCCATTGCCTTTGAGGTATCTAGCTCACTCAGAAGCCTCTTCACTTCTTCCTCGGTTGTGTGTACTGTGTCCAGCACATGGTGGTGTACCCCACCTCTCCGTCTTTCTGGAGCCCCTTCTGTCTCCTCTGTGAACACTTCTTTGAATCTCTTGTTGAGTTCCTCACATACTTCACGGTCATTTCTTGTTGTCTCTCCTCCTTCCTTCCTTAGCCTGATTACCTGGTCCTTAACGGTTGATTTCTTCCTGATGTGGCTGTATAACAGCTTCGGTTCAGATTTGGCTTTTGCTGCTATGTCATTTTCATATTGACGTTGGGCCTCTCTTCTTATCTGTGCATATTTGTTTCTGGCTCTACGACTGCTCTCCTTATTCTCCTGGGTCCTTTGCCTTCTATATTTCTTCCATTCCCTAGCACACTTGGTTTTTGCCTCCTTGCATCTTTGGGTGAACCATGGGCTCATCCTGGCTTTTTCATTATTCCTGTTACCCTTGGGTACAAACCTCTCCTCAGCCTCCTTGCACATTGTTGCTACATATTCCATCATCTCATTAACTGGCTTCCCTGCCAGTTCTCTGTCCCACTGAACCTCTTTCAGGAAGTTCCTCATTCCTGTGTAGTCCCCTTTCCTGTAGTTTGGTTTCATTTGTCCTTGCCTTTCTGCTTCCCCCTCCACTTGTAGCTCTACTGTGTATTCGAAGCTCAAAACCACATGATCGCTGGCCCCAAGGGGTCTTTCATATGTGATGTCCTCAATATCTACTCAAGGTGAATACTAAGTCCAGTCTTGCTGGTTCATCCTCTCCTCTCTCTCTTGTAGTGTCCCTTACGTGTTGGTACATGAAGTTTTCCAGTACCACCTCCATCATCTTAGCCCTCCATGTATCTTGGCCCCATGTGGCTCCAAGTTCTCCCATTCGATCTCCTTGTGGTTAAAGTCGCCCATGATCAGGAGCTTTGCCCTGCATGCATGAGCTCTTCTGGCCACTGCAGCCAGTGTGTCAACCATCGCTCTATTGCTCTCGTCATACTCTTGCCTTGGCCTCCTGCTGTTCTGTGGTGGGTTATACATCACTGCAATTATCACCATCTCCGCTGTCTCCTCTCTCCAGCTCATCAAAATTCCATCGGTGTTTGATCAGCAATGCCACTCCTCCACCCCCCCCCCCCCTGTTCCTTCTGTCTTTTCTCAGGATCTGGTATCCCGCTGGAAAGATGGCATCTGTTATCATACCTGTAAGCTTGGTTTCTGTGATCGCTATGATGTCTGGCGATGCCTCTTTGACTCTTTCGTGCCACTCCTCCCACTTGTTTGTTATTCCATCAGCGTTTGTGTACCATACCTTCAGTTTCCTTTCCAACACTGTGGTTTGGGGGGCCTGTGGGGGTGGGAGACCTGGTAGCATACTGTTGGATTCTATGGTTGGGGGTTGGGTGGAAGCTGTATTGTGTGTTGGGATGGTGTGATAGGTTGTGGGGTTCTGAGGATAGTTGTGTGTGTGCGCTTGCCCTTGCTGCTCTGTTCTGCTCTGACTG
The DNA here is from genome assembly GCF_038502225.1 of Cherax quadricarinatus. Lineage (NCBI taxonomy): Eukaryota > Metazoa > Arthropoda > Malacostraca > Decapoda > Parastacidae > Cherax > Cherax quadricarinatus. The sequence goes on along the minus strand of NW_027196197.1, from coordinate 22,788 downwards.
ACCTCTGCTGGTTCCATCTTTGTCTCCTTTCCTAGCTCCTTTCACTTTTTTGTCCTCTCCCTCAGCTGCTTTCTCTCTGTTTGTGTTCTGTCTCTGTCTAGGAACACCTTCTTGTACTCTTCCGAACTTTTCAACCGTGGTTTCTCTTGGAGGATCCTGTTCCGCACTGTTTCTGCCCTGAGAATCAGCTTGATCGGTCGGTTTCTCCCCTTCAAGTACCCCCCTATTCTCTGAAAATTTACAATCTCATCCATGTCTTCTCCCCCTATTTCCGTGATGATTTTCTCAATCTCCTTTCTTTCTTCCTGCCGTCTTTCAGTGTGTGTCCTTTCCTCTCTCTCCTGAAGCCCATGGATAATCACTGATTTTGCCCTTTCCTCCTCCCATTGCCTCTTCCTCTGTGACTCTGGTTCCTGTCTGTGTGTGGTCATTTTCTCCCTTGATTTTTTCCAGTGGCTCTTGGTAGCATGGTTGTGCCTCAGCATTCGACCTATCTCCCTCTCCATCTGCACCCATCTGCTCTTCCCTTCCACTCCCTGGCCCTTCTTTGCAGGCTGATATGACCTTAGCATAATTCATATCTCCTTCCTTCCTGTTCAGCCTCTCATCATCGTATGGTGTGTCTTCTCTGGTCACTACCCCTGAGACTTGCTTCAGCCTGTTTACCTCAAATTCTAGGACCTTTACCCTGGCTACTGCAGTTTCGACTTGTGCCTCCCAATTCTTCGTCTCCTTCTCCAACCTCTTTTCCCATTTCACAGAGAGCTCTTTCTCCATTTTTTCAGAAAGCTCTCCTAATTTTCTCCCATTCTTGCTCTATCCTTTTCCACTGTTCCTCCATCCATTCCTCCCTACCAGTACCATTGTCATCTGATCCCTGATTCCTGTGAGTCCCAACCATTTTTTTTATGAAAGAGAGAGAGAAAGAGAAAAAGAAAAAGGGGGAGAGAGTGAGAGATAGGGAGAGAGAGAAGGGGAGCCTAGAAGGAGGGGAAAAGAAGGGAAAGAGGGGGAGAAAGTGAGAGAGGGAAAAGGTAAGAGAGAGGGGGGAGTGACAAGGGAAGAGAGAGAGAGAGAAAAGAAGAGGAAGAGAGAGAGTAAGAGAGGAAGAGAGAGAGGGAGAGGGAGAGAGAGAGGGAGAGGGAGAGAGAGAGGAAGAGAGAAAGAGAGAGAAAGAGTGAAAGGAAGAGAGAGAGGAAGAGAGAGAGGAAGAGAGAGAGGATGAGAGAGAGGATGAGAGAGAGGATGAGAGAAAGGTGGAGAGAGAAAGAGAGAGAGAGAGAGAGAGAGAGAGAGGAGAGGGAGAGAGATGGGGGGAGGAAGGAAGGGTTATAGGGTCACTTCACAGGAAGGTGTAAAATCCTGTATATGTGTGTGTGTGTCTATATATGTGTGTGTGTGTCTGTATGTGTGTGTTTGTGTGTGTGTGTGTGTGTGTGTGTGCGCACGTGCGTGTGTGTGTGTATGTGTGTGTGTCTGCTACAGCTATTCAAGTGCCTAACAACAGTGCTGTTCTCCCCAAGTGTGTGTGCATATGTTTATGTAAACAGTCCTTATTTCCCACGTATGTACTACATATGTATTGTATATGTACCCGATCTCTTGGTTCCCACTGTACTCTTATGCCTTTAAAATTATGTTCAAAAATAAATACACTAGGCTTCGCCTATATGCCGCTACCTCTAAATTCTATTAAATGCCAGTAAATGCTGCTTATTCTAATTCTGATAGCTCGAGGAGAGTGACCCCTAATTCCAGCTAGAGACAGGCACTATTTACCCCATGCAACTCAAACTAGGTGAATATTACGTGCGGCTGGCAGTGGAGTAACGTTGCCGGTCTGTCCTGTCCCAGAAGTTGAAGGTGTTTGATGCTTCTCGGTAATTTTTCCACTAACTTCCTGTATGCACTATAGTCTCTAGCTCTTCTAATTTTTTCACTCACTGTATTTACTGACACATCTATACATATCTCTTATCTCCCTGGTCTCGAGTCGCACTTATTCTTCAAAATACCCCACTGCGTTATTATGGCAACACTATTTAGGCCTGACACAACCGTTCACCTTCCTTCCCCCGGCCTCCACTAAACACTCAGCAACTATTTCCTTTGTTTTCTTTTCTGTGATCACTTATATTTCCTTTTTTCGGGGCTTAAGTGATTATATGCACTCTCATGCGTGCACACGCCTATATCCCCCACACTATTCCTTATGGCACAGTCAGAAATTATCACCAAAACACGAGCTCAAACCGCTTGACTCCTCCACGAGTGTGTGTATGTGTGTGTGTGTGTGTGTGTGTGTGTGTGTGTGTGTGTGTGTGTGTATGTGTGTATGTGTATGTGTATGTGTATGTGTGTGTGTGTGTGTGTGTGTATGTGTGTGTGTGTGTGTGTGTGTGTGTGTGTGTATGTGTGTGTGCGTGCGTGTGTGTGTGCGCGTGCGTGCGTGTGTGTGTGTGTGTGTGTGTGTGTGTGTACTCACCTAATTGTGGTTGCAGGGGTCGAGACTCAGCTCCTGACCCCGCCTCTTCACTGACCGCTGCTAGGTCCTCCCTCTCCCTGCTCCATGAGCTTTATCATACCTCGGCTTAAAACTATGTATAGTTCCTGCCTCCATTACATCACTTGCCAGACTATTCCACTTCTTAACTACTCTGTGACTGAAGAAATACTTCCTAACATCCCTTTGACTCATCTGAGTCTTCAGCTTCCAATTGTGACCCCTTGTTTCTGTGTCCTGTCTCTGTCCACCTTGTCTATTCCACGCAGTATTTTGTATGTCGTTATCATGTCTCCCCTGACCCTCCTGTCCTCCAGTGTCGTCAGACCGATTTCCCTTAACCTTTCTTCATAGGGCATTCCCCTTAGCTCTGGAACTAGCCTTGTTGCAAACCTTTGCACTTTCTCTAATTTCTTGACGTGTTTGACCAGGTGTGGGTTCCAAACTGGTGCTGCGTACTCCAGTATGGGCCTGACGTACGCAGTATATAAAGTCTTGAACGATTCCTTACAGAGGTACCGGAACGCTATTTGCCAAACGCCCATATGCCGCAGCAGTTACCTGGTTAATGTGTGCTTCTGGCGATGTACTCGGTATTATACTCACTTCTAGGCCTTTCTCCTTGAGTGAGGTTTGCAGCCTTTGGCCTCCTAGCCTATACTCTGTCTGCGGTCTTCTTTGCCCTTCTCCGATCTTCATGACTTTGCATTTGGCGGGGTTAAATTCTAGGAGCCAGTTTCTGGACCACACATCCAGCCTGTCCAGGTCTCTTTGTAGACCTGTCTGGTCCGCGTCTGATTTAATTCTCCTCATTAACTTCACATCATCTGCAAACAGGGACACTTCTGAGTCTATCCCTTCCGTCATGTTCACATATACCAAGAATAGCACTGGTCCCAGGACTGACCCCTGTGGGACCCCGCTCGTCACCGGCGCCCACTGTGATACCTCATCACGGACCTTGACTCGCTGTTGCCTCCCTGTTAGGTATTCTCTGTTCCATTGCAATGCCCTTCCTGTTATACGCGCCTGTTCCTCTAGCTTTTGTACTAATCTCTTGTAAGGAACTGTGTCGAGGGCCTTCCTGCAGTCCAGGAAAATGCAATCAACCCACCCCTCCCTCTCATTTCTTACTTCAGTTACCTTGTGTGTGTGTGTGTGTGTGTGTGTGTGTGTGTGTGTGTGTATTAGTAGTGGTTACCGATTGTCAAAAGGACTTGTCAATAGACACTTGGCCTGGTTTTGTGTGAAGGTTTATATATGTGTTTTGCTACATATAACTGCAAACTGCCTCGTCACTGTAAACCCAGAACGATCTAATGGTCGTTCAGGGTCGTTAGGGCAATAGTTTGCTTTGCTGGTGTAATGAGGGTATCAGCTGGTGGCAGGCAATTGACGACCTTCTGGCCGGGGGTTGTTAGTGCCATGTTTGCTTGGTGGTTCAAGTTAATCTTGTAATTTTAAACGCACTCAATTTTTCTTTTTTTTTGGGGGGGGGGGGAATATTATTGAGGGGTGGGGGATAATGTTTTAAAATGTTTACAAGAGATTGGGTTTGGTTATTTTTATGTTTATCTAATTGATCGTCTCTCTCTCTCTCTCTCTCTCTCTCTCTCTCTCTCTCTCTCTCTCTCTCTCTCTCTCTCTCTCTCTCTCTCTCTCTCTCTCTCTCACCCTCTCACATGCTCCACGCAGTGAGAAACAACATTCGCGGAAATCTGCATATTTCGTCTGTATACACCTAAAGAGGGTCTCTTTATCTTGGCCGAAATATACAGATCTATTTTTGTTTTTCCAATTTCCTGTCGAAATGTTCTCTTGCTTTTCATGTGCGTACGTGTCTTTATCTTTGGTTGTCTGTATTGTTTTTAGTTAACTCAGCTTTCTGGCCCCCAGGCCTTATCCAGCTTGCTAGCCGCTAGCATTAATAGCCTGATTGAACAGGCAGCAAGGACAGCTGTAAGTGGTATGGAAGACCCCTGGGAATTGCTCTGAGGGATATTACAAACATTTGTTTGTCTGAACGTTTCCTGGCTATGTGGGCAGCTAACAGCAACAACCTGGTCGACCAAGCCATCACTAGCGAGGCCTGGCTTGAGGCCGGGTAGCGGGAGTAGAACTCTGGACAAGACAGATAAATCACAGGTATAGTGCAGGTGTGGCTAAGGTGAGGTGTAGTGCAGGTGTAGCTAAGCTCAGGTGTATGTTATGACTAAAGGCTGAGATTATCCGAGGTATCGGTTAAAGGTCAAGCTATGAATTGTCCCAAAGGTCAGAGGTCACACCTTTTATTTCCCCGGTCAGGGAATGACATTGTCTGGGTAATTAGTGTGTGTGGCTAATTAGTTTGATGAGGATTTGCTGGTACGCGTTGAAGCAAGGATTGAGTTACGTTCTTTAGCGTAGTTGCCAGTATGAAGGGAGGGCGTTGAAGAGTGTTGATCCCCTTACATTTATTGAGTTACTCAATGCGCTAATATTTTACATTAGAGGCTTTTTACACAGTCTGCCAGGAGTAGATATTATTCAGACAACGTTACGCTCTAAGAGATTTTATTTAGTCATGATTAAAGCCTGCATAGAGCGAAATGTTTTCCCAATTGAGCTTTGGTTCTCATTGTGTGTTTTTCCACGCACGTGTCGACGTTATGCCCTCCAGGCAATGTTGCTCATGCTGGTAATGGTCTAGGAAGGAGCGAAATGTCGGCTACTTTCGTATCCAATTTTTTATTAATCAGTTACTGAGTACCAACATCTTAATCACTATTATTACCCCGATAATCATAGTAATTTTAGCTTAATTATCACGCATCACTACCACCATCCCATCCCAACCCATTAAACCCCATTCCGCCACTACTCGGTCCCATCCCACCCCATTCTAGCACCACGTAATCGTCCACCAATGACCAACCCATTCCACTATGTCAGCAGACACTGCTCCACCACACGCATCACCAGACTTTCAAACCTCTTAGATCCACTATGTACTGTATGTGTTGACAGGTCTCAGCACTTAGATACACTGACAACACACTTCTTGACGTGTAGCAACACTTAGATATACTGTCAACACACTTCTTGACATCTAGCAACAGATATGACTCACGAAATCGTAATGACACGATTGCAAACAAACCATACCACGGGCGGGATTGAGCCCGCGGGTTCAATCCCGCCCGTGGTATGGTTTTTTTTTAGCAACAGATACACTGACAACACAATTCTTGACATCTAACAACACTTAGATGCACTGGCAACACACTTCTTGTCTAGAAATACTTACATTGGCAACGCATTACTTGACATCTAGCAACACTTAGACGCACTGGCAACGCATTACTTGACATCTAGCAACACTTAGACGCACTGGCAACGCATTACTTGACATCTAGCAACACTTAGACGCACTGGCAACGCATTACTTGACATCTAGCAACACTTAGACGCACTGGCAACGCATTACTTGACATCTAGCAACACTTAGACGCACTGGCAACGCATTACTTGACATCTAGCAACACTTAGATGCACTGACAACACACTTCTAAACCTCATTGAAACCCCTCGTGTTGTCTTGGCTGAATCATACTTCAGTATAATTCTGTACGACAGTCACGCTTTGGGTTCGTGTTGGAGAGGGCTTAACGTTGAGTGTTTGGGGAGGGGAAGAGTTTTGCGGGAGAGGTAGAGTGTTGGGGAGAGGGGAGGAATGGGGAAGTGGGAGGAAAAGAGGGGAAGAGTTTTTTTTTACAAATAACGAGGGATTGATGAAGTGTTTTTGTAGTATTAGTTTTATTCTTGGGTCAGAGAGCTGAGTGGGCGGGTGAGTAGATGGGTGGGCGGGTGAGTAGATGGTTGGGCGGGTGAGTAGATGGGTGGGCGGGTGAGTAGATGGGTGAGCGAGTAGATGGGTGGGCGGGTGAGTAGATGGGTGGGCGGGTGAGTAGATGAGTGGGCGGGTGAATAGATGGGTGGGCGGGTGAGTAGATGAGTGGGTGAGTGAGTAGATGGGTGGGCGGGTGAGTAGATGGGTGGGCGGGTGAGTAGATGAGTGGGCGGGTGAGTAGATGAGTGGGCGGGTGAGTAGATGGGTGGGCGGGTGAGTAGATGGGTGGGCGGGTGAGTAGATGAGTGGGCGGGTGAGTAGATGGGTGGGCGGGTGAGTAGATGGGTGGGCGGGTGAGTAGATGGGTGGGCGGGTGAGTAGATGGGTGGGCGGGTGAGTAGATGGGTGGGCGGGTGAGTAGATGAGTGGGCGGGTGAGTAGATGGGTGGGCGGGTGAGTAGATGAGTGGGTGAGTGAGTAGATGGGTGGGCGGGTGAGTAGATGGGTGGGCGGGTGAGTAGATGAGTGGGCGGGTGAGTAGATGAGTGGGCGGGTGAGTAGATGGGTGGGCGGGTGAGTAGATGGGTGGGCGGGTGTGTAGATGTGTGGGCGGGTGAGTAGATGGGTGGGCAGGTGAGTAGATGGGTGGGCGGGTGAGTAGATGGGTGGGCGGGTGAGTAGATGGGTGGGCGGGTGAGTAGATGGGTGGGCGGGTGAGTAGATGAGTGGGCGGGTGAGTAGATGGGTGGGCGGGTGAGTAGATGGGTGGGCGGGTGAGTAGATGGGTGGGCGGGTGAGTAGATGGGTGGGCGGGTGAGTACATGAGTGGGCGGGTGAGTAGATGGGTGGGCGGGTGAGTAGATGGGTGGGCGGGTGAGTAGATGGGTGGGCGGGTGAGTAGATGGGTGGGCGGGTGAGTAGATGGGTGGGCGGGTGAGTAGATGGGTGGGCGGGTGAGTAGATGAGTGGGCGGGTGAGTAGATGGGTGGGCGGGTGAGTAGATGGGTGGGCGGGTGAGTAGATGGGTTGGCGGGTGAGTAGATGGGTGGGCGGGTGAGTAGATGGGTGGGCGGGTGAGTAGATGGGTGGGCGGGTGAGTAGATGGGTGGGCGGGTGAGTAGATGGGTGGGCGGGTGAGTAGATGGGTGGGCGGGTGAGTAGATGGGTGGGCGGGTGAGTAGATGGGTGGGCGAATGAGTAGATGGGTGGGTGAGTGAGTAGATGGGTGGGCGGGTGAGTAGATGGGTGGGCGGTTGAGTAGATGGGTGGGGGGGTGAGTAGATGAGTGGGCGGGTGAGTAGATGGGTGGGTGAGTGAGTAGATGGGTGGGCGGGTGAGTAGATGGGTGGGTGAGTGAGTAGATGGGTGGGCGGGTGAGTAGATGGGTGGGCGGGTGAGTAGATGGGTGGGTGAGTAGATGGGTGGGTGAGTCGATTGGTGGGTGAGTAGATGGGTGGGCGGGTGAGTAGATGGGTGGGCGAATGAGTAGATGGGTGGGTGAGTGAGTAGATGGGTGGGCGGGTGAGTAGATGGGTGGGTGAGTGAGTAGATGGGTGGGCGGGTGAGTAGATGAGTGGGCGGGTGAGTAGATGGGTGGGTGAGTGAGTAGATGGGTGGGTGAGTGAGTAGATGGGTGGGCGTGTGAGTAGATGGGTGGGTGAGTGAGTAGATGGGTGGGCGGGTGAGTAGATGAGTGGGCGGGTGAGTAGATGGGTGGGTGAGTGAGTAGATGGGTGGGCGGGTGAGTAGATGGGTGGGGGGGTGTTTAGATGGGTGGGTGAGTGAGTAGATGTGTGGGCGGGTGAGTAGATGGGTGGGCGGGTGAGTAGATGGGTGGGTGAGTAGATGGGTGGGCGGGTGAGTAGATGGGTGGGTGAGTGAGTAGATGGGTGGGCGGGTGAGTAGATGGGTGGGTGAGTGAGTAGATGGGTGGGCGGGTGAGTAGATGGGTGGGCGGGTGAGTAGATGAGTGGGCGGGTGAGTAGATGGGTGGGCGGGTGAGTAGATGGGTGGGCGGGTGAGTAGATGGGTGGGCGGGTGAGTAGATGGGTGGGCGGGTGAGTAGATGGGTGGGCGGGTGAGTAGATGGGTGGGCGGGTGAGTAGATGGGTGGGCGAATGAGTAGATGGGTGGGCTGGTTATTAGATGGGTGGGCGGGTGAGTAGATGGGTGGGCGGGTGAGTAGATGGGTGGGCGGGTGAGTAGATGGGTGGGCGGGTGAGTAGATGGGTGGGCGGGTGAGTAGATGGGTGGGTGAGTAGATGGGTGGGCGGGTGAGTAGATGGGTGGGCGGGTGAGTAGATGGGGGGGTGAGTATCTGGGTGGGCGGGTGAGTAGATGGGTGGGCGGGTGAGTAGATGGGTGGGCGGGTGAGTAGATGGGTGGGTGAGTGAGTAGATGGGTGGGTGAGTGAGTAGATGGGTGGGCGGGTGAGTAGATGAGTGGGTGAGTGAGTAGATGGGTGGGTGAGTGAGTAGATGGGTGGGCGGGTGAGTAGATGGGTGGGTGAGTAGAAGGGGAGGTTGACTGGGATTAATGGATGGATAAATGAATAACTTGGCCACTACCACCACCACAGTTCAGGGCCTCACGTTGTAGGCCCCCATGGTGCAGAGCCCCACGTTGCAGGGCCCCACGGGTCAGGGCCCCACCTCTTCTGTCTTTAAGAGGGTAAGTAAGTTTATTCAGGTATACACAAATACAGTTACATAGATTATCATACATAGCAGCATATGTGTAGAGAACCTAGGATAACCCAAAAAAGTCAGACAGAGTGACTTATTGTGTGACTTAACTGTGTCATTAGACACAGTTTCTGCCAATCGGGTTCAGTATAATAGAAGTTTAGTGTAAGAGACCTAGGAGTGAGAATGCCTGAAAATTAAAAAAAACACAGCAGTATTGTCATATCAGCAAGGCAAATAGTAGGTTGGGGTTAAGAGAACTTGCAGAATGATAGATGATACTCTACAGGCTGGAATATTACCGTGTACTAACGGCTGGCAACAGCCTGGTTGATCAGGCCAGCAACCAGAAAGCCTGGTCTGGGACAAGGCCGCTGCATTTACTTCTACCAGGAACTATGTATAAACCTCCCTCCCTCCTCCCTTTCCTCTTCATACTCCTCCATCTCTTCCATCTGTGATCTTGTCCAGCACTCCTCACCCCCGCTCCCTCCTCACGACACACTCTCCTTCACCACCCCTTACCCCACATATGTGTAATGCCAGGACCATTAGGACTGGTGTGTGGTCAGTGGTCAACGTATGTTGACATGCTTCCTGGAGGCCATCTTTACTGCTTGCTACCCCATGTCTTGTTGACCTGCCTTCTCTTTCTCCTAACTGGCCCTCTCTTCCTCCTGGCTAACTCTCTCTTCCTCCTGGCTAGCTCTTCCTCCTGGCTAGCTCTTTCTTCCTCCTGGCTAGCTCTATCTTCCTCCTGACCTGCCTTCTCTCCCTTCCTCCTGACCTGCCTTCTCTCCCTCCCTCCTGACCTGCCTTCTCTCCCTCCCTCCTGACCTGCCTCTCTCTCCTGACCTCCTCCTGACCTGCCTTCTATCCCTCCTCCTGACCTGCCTTCTCTCCCTTCCTCCTGACCTGCCTTTTCTCCCTCCTGACCTGCCTTCTCTCCCTCCCTCCTGACCTGCCTTCTCTCCCTCCCTCCTGACCTGCCTTCTCTCCCTCCCTCCTGACCTGCCTTCTCTCCCTCCCTCCTGACCTGCCTTCTCTCCCTCCCTCCTGACCTGCCTTCTCTCCCTCCCTTCTGACCTGCCTTCTCTCCCTCCCTCCTGACCTGCCTTCTCTCCCTCCTGACCTGCCTTCTCTCCCTCCCTCCTGACCTGCCTTCTCTCCCCCCTCCTGACCTGCCTTCTCTCCCTCCCTCCTGACCTGCCCTCTCTCCCTCCCTCCTGACCTGCCCTCTCTCTCTCCTTCCTGACCTGTCCTTCCTTCCTCTCTCCTGATCTCCCCTCCCTTCCTACTAATCAGACTTCTTTCTCTCCTCCTCTTACCCTTCATCCTCCTGATCTGCCCTCTCTCCTACCATTCGTCTTCTCATCTGCCCTCTCTTCTTCCTCTTTTCTCTCTTCCTCCTTCCCTCTTCGTTTTGTCCTTCCCTTCTTCCTCCTGACATGCCTTTTCTTCCTTTCCTTCCTACTGACTTTCTCCCCCTGCTCTTCTTCGTTCCTTTGTATATATGAGTTAGTCATGAAAACCATGGCTGAAACAATTTCATGGCTGACACAGTACCAAAGCTGGAACAATACCATGACTGGAACAGTAGCATGGTTGGAACAATACAAAAAATAACCCACACTTAGGAGACTATAAGAGACGCTTCGAACTTTCCTGACCCACTATCAGTTGTAAATTGATCATTTTCCAGGAAGGACCGAAACGTCGTCTAGGGCAGGGGGTTTTAATATTTTTCCGATTATAGATGTGCAGTGGATTGTCCAGTATATCCTCATACCCTTTTTCACCAGCCTGGAACTTACCAATACCACCACCAGTGCTATTAGGTACCAGTGGGATTTCCACAGCTGTCAACAGCTTGGTTCATCACCGGTGCTATTAGGTACCAGTTTTGACTTCAAGTGATATCAAGAGCTTGGTTTTGCTTTACAAATGGATAGCAACACAGCAGCTGAAAGTTGATTCTAATCTAACAGTAACTTACTGTAAAATTGTTCAGAGATCGAGACCCATACCCCAATATTTGGCTCCTATACCCCAATATTTGGCTCCCATACCCCTAAGGGTATGGGTAGCTGTTGTTTTTGTTATTTTGACCTTGGTTGTTTTGGTGTGTGTTCTTATTTACTTTATATTTGCAAGAGTTTACCTGGAGAGAGTTCCGGGGGTCAGCGCCCCCGCGGCCCGGTCTGTGACCAGGCCTCCTGGTGGATCAGAGCCTGATCAACCAGGCTGTTGCTGCTGGCTGCACGCAAACCAACGTACGAGCCACAGCCCGGCTGGTCAGGAACCGACTTTAGGTGCTTGTCCAGTGCCAGCTTGAAGACTGCCAGGGGTCTGTTGGTAATCCAGTAGTGACTGATACCACACCTTCGGTGGGTTTCAAGAGTTTTCCTCGAAACTCTTCAAAGGTATATCAAAGGTAAGGTGGTTCTTGCCTGGTCCACCAGGCGGTTGCTGCTGGCAGCCCACTGGCCCCACATATCCATCACAACTTGGTTGATCTGACAGGTACTTGTCCTCAGCAGTGTTTCTGATATCTTCTAGTAAAATATTAAATAGTTTTGGACCACGGATGTTGACACAGTGTTCTCTTATTGTGCCCACGGCGCCCCTGCTTTTCACTGGGTTTATTTTGCACTCCCTTCCATATCTCTCTTGCTCCAGTATATTATGGTAGTGTGCAGTTGGGACAACGCCCTCCAGTATTTTCCAGGTACTGTATATTATCACGTATCTTTCCTCCCCTCCAGTGAGTACATATTTAGAACTCTGAGGCGTTTACTGGCTGTGTGTAATCTGCAAATCATCTTCATTATCACCAAATACAAACTTTTTTTTTTTACTTTGTGCGGATTATAATCTGCGTTCTTGTTAATGAGACGTCAGTCTTTACACAGTTAACCCGCACGTAGTGAAACTTGTGACGACGATTGGGTCCAACTTGAACCATTTACAAGTCACACTAATACACGAGAGTGAGGGAGCGGCGTCATTCCCGTTTCTGCATGCGGGATGTCGAGTCCGTCTAGGTGGTTGTTCGTGAGCCAGGAATCCCAGGGAGGAATCCCAGGGAGGAATCCCAGACCGACTCGTAATCATCCTTCCATTACATGCTCTTTAAAAGATAGGATTACAGTCACTGCTTCTTAAACCCTTCCCACGCCTGTGGGTGCGCGTGTGCGTGCGTGTTTCCATGTGCATTGTGTGTGTGACGTTACAGCGTTATGAGTGACGTTACAGTGATATTGGTGATGTTAAAACATTACAGGCCACGTTACAACGTTATAGATGATGTTACAGCATTACACGTTATGTTGGTGTTACTGGTGATGTTACAGCGCTGTTGGCGACGTTACATCAATACAAGTGGCATTACAGCGTTACATGTGACGTTACAGCGTTCCAGGTGTCATGATGGCTTCTCTTCACATGTTCCCACAACTCATTCTCTTAATCTCATGGATGACTGTTAAACACACCTTAAACAGTGAAAGTCTGACGTAGTTACACCTACTTTGCTTAGTGTATACTAAACTTCCCCCAAGCACCATTCTTTCTCTCCCCACCCACTATTTCTCCCCCTTCTTCCATCAGTAACGTGATAATTTACACTAATCACCCCAAGTGCAAGACTGTGTTGAGTCCTCTTGTAGTCCTTTGGGGAGACAGTAGGAAGGGGCGGGGAGGGGGGGAAACAATGGGCAGGGGAGCATTAGGAGTGGTTGGGGGAATCAGGGAGGGGAAGAGGAAGATTAAGGAAGGGAAAGGAGAGAGAGAGAGAGAGAAATTAAAGGAGCTAACAGTGAGTAAGGGAAGACTAGGAGGGGTTAGGGAGGGGTAGAGGAGGATTAAGGAAAAGTAAGAGAGAAAGTAAAAGAGAAATGTGGTAAATAAAAGGGGTAGGTTGTGAAGAGATGGAGGTAAGGAGGGAGAGTTCCGTGGAAAGGATGAAGAAGAAGAGAAGATGGAAAGGGGAATAGAGGAAGGTAGAGGAAAATGGTATAGAAGATGTCAGTGGAAAATGGGTAAATGGACAAAGCAAAGGGTAGAAACGGGAAAAAATTGAAGAAATGAGAAGTGGTAAGTTAGGGAAAGAGGAATAGATAAGTGAGGAGAGAGAAATAAATAAATGGGAGAAGTAGAGATGGAGAAGGGAATGAATGGGAGAAATAGGACTGGAGAATGGAAGACATTTCACTCACAACGAAGTCAGCTGATATCAGTGTAAACAAAGTCAGTTGATAAGTGTAAACAAAGTCAGTTGATAAGTGTATACAAAGTCAGCTGATAAGTGTAAACAAAGTCAGCTGATAAGTGTATACAAAGTCAGCTGATATCAGTGTAAACTGATATCACTCATTGTTGTTGTTTGTCTTCCATTTTCACTCTTGTTGACATAGTGATTATCTCTCGTCATTAGAAACCTTTTAATATTGGTGATAATTTCAGATCATTAGAGGTCAGTCAATATTTGAAGCTCTTCCCTTTTAACCACATTTTTGAAAAACTGATATAAAATATATTATTATTATTATTATTATTATTATTATTATTATTTATTTCATATTGTCATTTCATATTGTCGTTTCATATTTATCGTTATTATTATTATTATTATTATTATTATTATTATTATTATTATTATTATTATTATTATTATTATTATTATTATTTCATATTTATCACTATTATCATTTCGTATTATCATCATTTTTATTATTGTATTAACGGAGAAGCGGTAAACTCGTTGGGGTCGTACATTCAAAAGGGAATTGGAGACAATTAGGTTCGATCCAAGGAAGAAGAGGGGAGCCACAGCTCCTGGGATCAAGAGCAAAGCATTTTTTTTGGTTATTTCAAAATAGTTCCCTTCAGTGTGATGCCTTGGTGCTAACAAAGGGCTCTTGATCCGAGGAATTAGTGTGTGCGTCAACCAAGGTTTTGTGGCCGGCAGGTGAATTGTTACACCTCCGTATTTACCTGTAACAAATTTCTCCATCTAGAGTCACTCCATCTTGCTCCATCTAGAGTAACTCTATCAGGTTCCTCCATTACCTTGCTCCATCTAGAGCCACTCCATTAGGTTCCTCCATTACTTTGCTCCATTTGGAGCCACTCCATCATGTTCCTCCATTACCTTGCTCCATTTGGAGCCACTCCATCAGGTTCCTCCATTACCTTGCTCCATTTGGAGCCACTCCATCAGGTTCCTCCATTACCTTGCTCCATTTGGAGCCACTCCATCAGGTTCCTCCATTACCTTGCTCCATTTGGAGCCACTCCATCAGGTTCCTCCATTACCTTGCTCCATTTGGAACCACTCCATCAGGTTCCTCCATTACCTTGCTCCATTTGGAGCCACTCCATCAGGTTCCTCCATTACCTTGCTCCATTTGGAGCCACTCCATCAGGTTCCTCCATTACCTTGCTCCATTTGGAGCCACTCCATCAGGTTCCTCCATTACCTTGCTCCATTTGGAGCCACTCCATCAGGTTCCTCCATTACCTTGCTCCATTTGGAGCCACTCCATCAGGTTGCGTCTCGACCTTCTCGCTGCTCCGTCTTGTCTTACATTCAACTTAAGTCGTCTGATACGACTCACGCTGATAGCAGATTACTGATTGATCTCCTTGTCTCCAGCCTCTCTCTCTCTCTCTCTCTCTCTCTCTCTCTCTCTCTCTCTCTCTCTCTCTCTCTCTCTCTCTCTCTCTCTCTCTCTCTCTCTCCACACGTCTTTCATTTGTTTATATATATACATTCACTGTGTGCTGCAGTGTTTTCTTCCTCTTTGAAGCTCTTGACTTCCTCTTTATCATGCCACCATTGTTTAGACCTCTTTGCCACCTTAGAAAAAGACTTGGGCACTTGCATTCCACATCTCAGTGGTTTTTTTTACCCTATTCCTTCCAGGGAAAAGTCAGGACATAGCATCGAGTCTCCAGCACTCCGTGGTTAATGACTCACAAGGATTTAGCTTTATTGTGAAAAATATTATGTATTGTGAAATTGCTGGAGGTGGGAAGTACAGTGCCTGCACTCTGGAGGGGGGCATGTATGTTGCAGTGCTGGAGGTGGAGAGTGCAGTGCCTGCACTCTGGAGGGGGGCATGTATGTTGCAGTGCTGGAGGTGGAGAGTGCAGTGCCTGCACTCTGGAGGGGGGCATGTATGTTGCAGTGCTGGAGGTGGAGAGTGCAGTGCCTGCACTCTGGAGGGGGGCATGTATGTTACAGTGCTGGAGCTGGAGAGTGCAGTGCCTGCACTCTGGAGGGGGGCATGTATGTTGCAGTGCTGGAGGTGGAGAGTGCAGTGCCTGCACTCTGGAGGGGGGCATGTATGTTGCAGTGCTGGAGGTGGAGAGTGCAGTGCCTGCACTCTGGAGGGAGGCATGTATGTTGCAGTGCTGGAGGTGGAGAGTGCAGTGCCTGCACTCTGGAGGGGGGCATGTATGTTGCAGTGCTGGAGGTGGAGAGTGCAGTGCCTGCACTCTGGAGGGGGCATGTATGTTGCAGTGCTGGAGGTGGAGAGTGCAGTGCCAGCACTCTGGAGGGGGGCATGTATGTTGCAGTGCTGGAGGTGGAGAGTGCAGTGCCTGCACTCTGGAGGGGGGCATGTATGTTGCAGTGCTGGAGGTGGAGAGTGCAGTGCCTGCACTCTGGAGGGGGGCATGTATGTTGCAGTGCTGGAGGTGGAGAGTGCAGTGCCTGCACTCTGGAGAGGGGCATGTATGTTGCAGTGCTGGAGGTGGAGAGTGCAGTGCCTGCACTCTGGAGGGGGACATGTATGTTGCAGTGCTGGAGGTGGAGAGTGCAGTGCCTGCACTCTGAAGGGTGGCATGTATGTTGCAGTGTTGGAGGTGGGAAGTACACAGTGTTTGCACTCTGAAGGTCGGGGTTGTGAATGTTGCATTTTGGAGGGGCATCTGAACTGTAATGTCGGCGCACCTTTAGCAAATATGTGATGAAGTGAATGATAGTGAAAGTACTTCATCTTTTTTGGTCACCCTACCACGGTGGGAGACGGCCACTGTGTTAAAATAAAGTATGAACGTGTTTCACAGTGTCTTCAGGACTCTTCCAGCTGTTAGCAGCAGAAGAGAAACACTGCTGGAACGAAGGTAGTTTTTCAAGAGGTAGACGGATCAATGTGTGTTGCGTGTGCTGGATAAGCCGGGTTGTGACGGCTATGTGGGCCTTCGGGTCACTAGCAAGAACGGCCTGCTTGACTATGGGGTCAACATGGAAGCCTATACTAACCTCATTGTCAATCGCATTCCATTTTTTAATCACCTTGAGACAACAGAAAAAGCTTTCTAGCCTCCTTCTGGTTCTCTGTGTTTACTTAGTGTCTTTTAATTGCAGATTCTCTTCTTTCGAACGACTTATCTCCTCCCAATTGATTTTTCTCAGGATTCATTACGTCGTGATCACATCCCCTCTTTCCTTGCTTCTAGGGTCCCTAGATTAAATTTCCTTTTTACAGGCATCGCATTGTTGTGAGTTCCAGACAAAGTTTGCAGCAAACCACGGAATCTTTATCTTTTGTACATGATTTATCAGTTGTGGGTTCCATGCTGGGTCTGCGTACTCCATGATGACTGTAGTGTAGTGTACTGAGTAATTCTTTGTCTTGGTTAGTAAATATTGTAATATTAGTCTGTCTAGTATGCTGCTGATATTGAGTTTTGTGTGCTCAAGTGATATATATTCGTAATTGTTATCCGAAACTCATCCCAAACTCCTTGATCCACTTGATCACTTTTCCCTTTACAACTGCCTGTTTATCCAGCGACAAATTGTGGATATAAATCCAGATGTACTCCCGTTAACCTTTATAGAGCCTAGGTCCTAAGCCTTTTGTGTATCCATAAGTTCTTTTGCTAACTTTCACTGAATGGATATACGATATTCAATAAACTAGCCACTTTTTGCGGCAAATTCTAAATCTGTGTGACATGTTTTCCTGCAGTCGAGAATGATGCAGCCAACCCAGGCCTGATGTTCTTCTTTTGTACATATTAATTAATTGACTTACAACGAACTTTGATTTGATGTGCTGTTGGAGTGTGAGTACGGTAACATTTGTGAAGGAATTCGGCAAGACTTGAGTCCTGGAGGTGGGAAGAACAGTATCTTTAGTTTGAAATAGTTGTGGGGGTGTTACAGTTCAGAGGGTCAGCAGCTTCTGGTAAGACAGTGATTGAATGAATGACGGTAAAAGTTTTTTTCGGGTCACCCAACCTGAGTGGGAGGCGGCCGATGATTTAAGCAGTAAATAGTAGTTTTAAACGTTTTATAAGCGGTTTGGTAAGTTTCATAAGTAGAACTGGTTTATGTCGGCGTGTTTAATTTGTACTTGCCTGTATATGGTTAGAGGGGTCGAGTCTCAGCTCTTTCTCCCGCCTCTCAATCTGTCGTTTGCCAGATTAACTCTCTCTCCACTTAACTCTCTCTCCCCTAGCCTTGTCGTACATGCTCTTAAAACTGTGTGTGTTTGTGTATGTATGTGTGTATGCATAGGTTTGTGTGTGCGTGTCTGCTGCGTGTGTACGCCTATGTGTGTGCATGTGTGCGTGTGTCTGCTGCGTGTACGCGCCTGTGTTTCTGTCTTCCTTTTTTCAACAGCGTCTGAAATATTGCCTACTCTGCCCGCTGTCAGCCATGTCAGCTACCTGAGTCAGTTCCTGCACCCCTCTCTGCATCCACCTCTCTCTCTCTCTCTCTCTCTCTCTCTCTCTCTCTCTCTCTCTCTCTCTCTCTCTCTCTCTCTCTCTCTCTCTCTCTAAACAGGGTTCTACAAAGTTAGGTTTAGTCTTCCTAACTTTATTTACAAGCTAAGAGCTGTTACGTCCATCAGCTTTCTCTCTCTCTCTGTATGTCTAGTAGAGTACAGCTAGCAGAGTACTAGTCGAGTACATCTAGGTCAATGTACACAACTTTATAATACAGTACCTTTCTACCCTTGACGTTGCTACATTGCACAAGAATTACAATTTCACATTTATCTTTTATATTCAAATATTCCATAATTTTTCCGTCGTTTTCTGGCATCCACAACAATACGACGTTTATGTATTTTTCACACTGGTGATATTGGGAGCTGATAGATCTGGGTTTTTGCCTCTCTAGGATGGAATTGTATTTCCTCTTGGTGTATTTTGATGTTGTATGTGTACTCATCTATTTATGGTTGCAAGGGGTCGAGTCACAGCTCCTGTGTGTGTTTGTATGTACTCGGCTTCATGTACTGTGCTACATGTGGTTGCAGGGGATCGAGTCGTAGCTCCTGGTCCCGTCTCAAACTTGCCGCTTGCCAGATTCACTCCTATTCTCGTGGGCGATAATAATTACACAACATGCGGGTTATTTGTGTATTCTTCCAGTCACGGTATTATGCCTTTTATTCTTAATACTAATCTATATTTCTACAAGTACATGATATAACGTATACAGACCATAGCTGACATCAGTGGCATACTATATAGAAAGTCTCTGGTTATGCAGAGCATTTCCCGCAAAATAGATGTCAAAGGAACTTGTCGATAAACACTTCCCTCCCTCCCTCTTTTTTTTACACAGGGTTTGACAAGGTTAAGGATCCCTAACTTTATTGACAAGCTAAGAGCTGTTACCTACATCAGCTCATTTGAAAGCATTTTTATTGTTGAGACATACAAGTAGGGAACAGGATGAAGTTGGAGCCATCTGTGGGCCACCTCTCTCTCTCTCTCTCTCTCTCTCTCTCTCTCTCTCTCTCTCTCTCTCTCTCTCTGTACTCGTTTATTTATGTTTGCTGGGATCGAGTCTTGACATCGATGACCCACCCACCCAGCAGCACATTACTGTTATATCCAATTAAAAATCCTCTTCACCCACCTACTGTACCCACCCACCCACTCTACCCACCCACCCCACCAGTCAGTCCAACTTTCATCCATGTATTGAGGTGGGTTCTTCTTGAGCCACTAATTAGTTGGATGCACTCAAACGGCGTAGCAGAAATATGAGTATCATTAGTGAAATGTAAGGAATGTGCTGCGATGATGGTGGTGGTAGTTGTGGTGGTGGCGGTAGTAGTGGTAGCGATGGTAGTGGTGGTGGCGGTGGTGGTAGTGGTGGTGGTGGTAGCGGTGGTGGTAGTGGTAGCGGTGGTGGTAGTGGTAGTAGTGGTAGCGGTGGTAGTAGTGGTATCGGTAGTAGTGGTGGTGGTAGTTGTGGTGGTGGTGGTGGTGGTAGTGGTAGCGATGGTAGTGGTGGTGGTAGTTGTGGTGGTGGCGGTAGTAGTGGTAGCGATGGTAGTGGTGGTAGTTGTGGTGGCGGTGGTGGTAGTGGTGGTGGTAGCGGTGGTGGTAGTGGTGGTGGTAGTAGTAGTGGTAGCGATGGTAGTGGTGGTGGTAGTTGTGGTGGTGGTGGTGGTAGTGGTGGTGGTAGTAGTAGTGGTAGCGATGGTAGTGGTGGTGGTAGTTGTGGTGGTAGTGGTGGTGGTGGTGGTAGCGGTGGTGGTGGTAGTAGTAGTGGTAGCGATGGTAGTGGTGGTGGTAGTTGTGGTGGCGGTGGTGGTAGTGGTGGTGGTGGTAGTAGTGGTAGCGGTGGTGGTAGTGGTGGTGGTAGTGGTAGCGGTGGTGGTGGTGGTAGTAGTGGTAGCGGTGGTAGTAGTGGTAGCGGTGGTAGTTGTGGTGGTGGTGGTAATAGTGGTAGCGATGGTAGTGGTGGTGGTAGTTGTGGTGGCGGTGGTGGTAGTGGTGGTGGTAGTGGTGGTGGTAGTAGTGGTAGCGGTGGTGGTAGTAGCGGTGGTGGTGGTGGTAGCGGTGGTGGTGGTGGTAGCGGTGGTAGTAGTGGTAGTGGTGGTAGTTGTGGTGGTGGTGGTAGTAGTGGTAGCGATGGTAGTGGTAGTTGTGGTGGCGGTGGTGGTAGTGGTGGTGGTAGTGGTAGCGGTGGTGGTGGTGGTAGTAGTGGTAGCGGTGGTGGTGGTGGTGGTAGTGGTAGCGGTGGTGGTGGTGGTAGTAGTGGTAGCGGTGGTAGTAGTGGTAGCGGTGGTAGTGGTGGTGGTAGTGATAGCGATGGTAGTGGTGGTGGTAGTTGTGGTGGTGGTGGTAGTGGTAGCGGTGGTGGTGGTGGTAGTAGTGGTAGCGGTGGTGGTGGTAGTAGTGGTAGCGGTGGTAGTGGTAGTTGTGGTGGTGGTGGTGGTAGTAGTGGTAGCGGTGGTGGTGGTGGTAGTAGTGGTGGTGGTAGTAGTGGTGGCGGTGGTAGTGGTGGTGGTAGTTGTGGTGGTAGTGGTGGTGGTAGTGGTAGCGGCGGTGGTGGTGGTAGTGGTGGTGGTGGTAGTAGTGGTAGCGGTGGTGGTAGTAGTGGTGGTAGTGGTAGCGGTGGTGGTGGTAGTTGTAGTGGTGGTGGCGGTGATAGTGGTAGTACACCTAATAAGTCACTAGTGGGTGAAAGTACACCTGATAAATCACTGGTGGGTGAAAGTACGCCTATTAAATCACTGGTGGGTGAAAATACACCTGATAAATCACGGGTGGGTGAAAGTACACCTGATAAATCACGGGTGGGTGAAAGTACACCTGATAAATCACTGGTGGGTGAAAGTACACCTGACAAATCACTGGTGGGTGAAAATACACCTGATAAATCACGGGTGGGTGAAAGTACACCTGATAAATCACGGGTGGGTGAAAGTACACCTGATAAATCATTGGTGGGTGAAAGTACACCTGATAAATCATTGGTGGGTGAAAGTACACCTGATAAATCACTGGTGGGTGAAAGTACACCTGATAAATCACTGGTGGGTGAAAGTACACCTGATAAATCATTGGTGGGTGAAAGTACACCTGATAAATCACTGGTGGGTGAAAATACACCTGATAAATCACGGGTGGGTGAAAGTACACCTGATAAATCACGGGTGGGTGAAAGTACACCTGATAAATCACTGATGGGTGAAAGTACACCTGATAAATCATTGGTGGGTGAAAGTACACCTGATAAATCACTGGTGGGTGAAAATACACCTGATAAATCACGGGTGGGTGAAAGTACACCTGATAAATCATTGGTGGGTGAAAGTACACCTGATAAATCACTGGTGGGTGAAAGTACACCTGATAAATCACTGGTGGGTGAAAGTACACCTGATAAATCACTGGTTGGACTGACAGTGAAAGCTGAATTGTTGGGGAAAGTTGGAATTTACATTAAAAAAATCGAAAGCTGAAATGGTGGTAAGAATTGTCTTGGTAAATATTCCAGAAAAGTTACTCCGGATCGTGAGGAAAACTTCAGGGAATATTCAGGCTTGTTGAGAAAAGTTTCAGCAATGATTTAAATGTTTCAGTAGGCTTGAAGGATGAATAATCAGGCTTGAAGGAATCTTAGGAAGGTTTCAAGATTCAGAAGATTTTCGGGAAGATTCGTGAGGCTTCACAAGGAAGATTCAGAAGGTTTCAAGTTTCAGAAGGTTTCCAGTAGGACTCGGGTTTCAAGGAAGATTCAGGAGGCTTCAAGAAAGATTCCGGAGGCTTCACAAGGAAGATTCAGAAGGTTTCCAGGAAGACTCAGAAGTCTTCAAGAAAGATTCAGAAGTCTTCAAGGAGATTCAGAAGTCTTCAAGGAAGATTCAGAAGTCTTAAGGAAGATTCAGAAGTCTTAAGGAAGATTCAGAATCTTCCAGGAAGAATCAAGATTTAAGGAAGACGCAGTAACTTTCAAAAGTCTTGAAAGACAACTGACGAGTCTTGAGAGAGTCTTCCACAAAGTCTGAGTAAGGCTTCAGGGAGTCGTCAGGTAGGACTGAAGGAGTCGTCAGGTAGGACTGAAGGAGTCGTCAGGTAGGACTGAAGGAGTCGTCAGGTAGGACTGAAGGAGTCGTCAGGTAGGACTGAAGGAGTCGTCAGGTAGGACTGAAGGAGCCGTCAGGTACGACTGAAAGAGTCTTGAGGATCAGTGAACACAGTGATCAGGGATAATAAGGATCATGGATATCAGGGATTAAGGACCATCGTCGTCATCATCATCATCATCAGCATCATCATCATCAGCATCATCATCATCATAATAATAATAATCTTATTTCTAGAAATACATGATACAACTTACACAGATCATAGCTGACATCAGTGACATACTATATAGAAAGTCCCTGGTTATACAGATCATTAGGTTAATTTTTGTTCCCCAGGATGCGACCCACACCAGTTGGCTAACACCCAGGTACCTATTTACTGCTAGGTGAACAAGGACAGCTGGTGTCTTAAGGAAAAACGCCCCAATGTTTCCACCCATACCGGGAATCGAACCACGGACCTCTTTGTGTGAGCTCAGTGCTCTATCAGGGATTATAGGGACTAAGGATCATAGGGTGTCAGGGATTAAGGATGATGGGGATCAGGGATTAAGGATGATGGGGATCAGGGATTAAGGATGATGGGGATCAGGGATCACAGGGCAGACTCTCTCACCTTCAACAAATTACAAGCGACTCTAGCATCTCAATCCAATAACCCTGAATTAATTTCTCGCTCCAGTCAGGTAATTAACTGATTGCGAAGAAGGGACACGTTGCAGAACATGTTTTTCATAGGTGCATCGTTTTGCTCTGGGACTACAACGTTTTGCCCGATTGCTTCGACTGATCCTTGAATCCAGATGCCACAAACCATTGACGCTCAGAATATTTTATTTACTGCTTAAAAGGGCCTGCTGTACGCTTCTTATGTGGGCCTGCTATCTGCTGGAAGCGACAGCCTCGTTGATCCAT
>NW_027196196.1:82500-103204 GCF_038502225.1 Cherax quadricarinatus | reverse complement strand
GGGTTGGTCGACCACTACTCGGACCCAACGATGTCTCTATTGCCCTCCCACAAACAGCCCAGTAAAAAGGGTCCTGCATACATGCAAAAAACATTTGAGACATGGGGCATCCCTGACGAATGCCCCTGCTCATGTGTACAAAAACACCTAACTTGCCATTAATTTGTACTTTAAAACCCGCTCCATTGTACAACGAACGGGCCCACATGATGACCTCATTTCCAAAACCCTGCCATCTCATAAATTTCCACAGAACCTCTCTTTCCACACTATCAAAAGCGGCTCGCCAGTCTAAAGCCAAAACACCACCCCCACCCCTCACCCCGCATTCCTCAACAAACTCCCTGATATTCCCATGACCATCATACATTGACCTACCTGGCACACCAAACTGACTCTTATGGATTACCTTATCAAACACTTTCTTAATTCTATTCATCAATATTTTCGCATATAGTTTATAGTCACTACACATCAACGATATGGGACGGTAGTCCTTAATCGCTAACGGCACATCACATTTCCTAACTAAGACCAACACCGCCGTACGCTGAGACAGACCTAACACCCCCCCCTCCTTCATCGCATTGAGTAAACGAACCATAAAAGTCCGTATTACCTCCCAATGTTTGATATAAAATTCACAAGGGATGCCATCAATGCCTGGAGCCTTCCCCTTACTCATTCCTTGTAGTGCCTCCCACACCTCTGCCTCAGATATAGGCCCACCCATGAGAAGCCGATCATAATCATTTAACTCGCATCGTACGCCTCTCCCCAAATCCTGTATCGCATGCTCACTCACGTCTTTACTTTGCATCTGGATCTTACTCCAAGTATCGACATAAAAACTTATCCCTTCAGTTGTTGTTAAGACCTGTCCCTCACTATACCCGTCAACTTCATCCTGCACCACTAAACTCACAATTTCAGTCGCTTTTCGCCTTTGTGTCTGACTTTGTAAGACGCAAGCAGACGGCTTGTCACCCCACAAAGCCTCCTCCACCCCACTCGAAATGCGCGCCCCATCGAAAACCTTATTTTTCATTACTTGGATTTGTTCTTTAATAGCATCGATCTCATCCACTGGGTAAACCCCAGATGCCTCTCCCTGTGCATAACATTGTCGTAGATGACCCTCCAGGTACCTCTGAAAACCATACTCCATGCGAGTGGCCTCTTTACACCGATTCACATAAAAATCCTTAATTCGAGGCTTCACAACCTCATCCCACTGTCGTACTAAATCCCATCCCTCCCAGGAGTCTACTCCCATAGACGCCCAGAAGTCCTCAAATAGTTCCCTATCATCCGCACTTTGTAGCATCCGCGTATTCAGTTTCCAGTATCCCTTAAAACGATGCGGGAGACCTCCCCAGTCGAGCTCCACAAAAACTCCCCGGTGGTCGGAGAAAAAGACGTTCAATACACGCACATTGATTACGACCACCCGCCGAGACACATACACCCTATCTAAACATGCTGCATAGCCCCTACGCACAAAAGTATGCTCAATCCCAAAGTCACGTCCTCCGCGTACATCTACCAACCCCAAACCAGACAACAAATCACCCAAAACAAGCGAACAGAACCCCGCCCCCCTCGGTTCAACATCTTTACGGCGCACTACACAGTTCCAGTCACCACCTACCACTGTAATTTCTGGCAGGGACCTCAAATAATATACCAAGACATCTCTAACAAAAGTATTTTTAATGTTAACATCATGTTCAGCCGGCCCATATACCCCTACAAAACCAACTCTTCTACTACCCCAATCCCCCACGACTCGCACCACGCGACCCTCCCCCCCTTCCTCCCAATGTCTCAGCACAAACGGGCTGGTCGCTTTTATCAACACAGCCACTCCACCTTTCAGACGTCTGGAATGAGTCACATAAATGTCATAACCATCCATCTCAAACAAACTTCCTACTTTATGGTTATGTTCTTGCAAAAAACACACATCCACTGCAAAACGATTCAACCACTCACGCACCTGCACACACTTTCTGACAGATTTCAAACCATTAACATTAATAGTTACACACCTAACTGTGTTAAAGGTGGCTTTCCTCTAGGGGCTACCACTCCCTTTTTCTCTTTGCGCCGGCAAGCACCCAAGGCACTTCCCGCACCTTTGGCAATCCCCGTGATATTACCTGCTGTCCTGGACTCGCGCGACCTCCCCGCACCCGTGATTTCCGACCACGTCTTCTTCCCTGAACGTTGTCCAGGGGTCAAGACATCATCGGAGTCGGACGGGGTAGCCGCACGCTTCCTAGAAACAGCATCTTCAGACATGTCAGTACTTGGGGTATTCTCCTTGTGAATTTCTGCCTCAACAGTGTGAAAACTCGAACTCTCCAAATCTCTCACTTTAGTTATCTGATCAGCATCATCTGCACGTAATTTCCCCTCATTAGAACACAACACAGAATCAGATTCATGCGACGCTAAAAGGTCACTTAACGCAGATACAATGTCGGCTTCCATCTCACCTGCCTCTCTTGCTATAGGGATTTCACTGTTCACATGTTCCACCTCGTCAAGGGAGGCAGTCCCAGGTAGAGTCACACAAGATGACTCTAGTAGCATGGCCCTATCAACCTCAGCACTCCATGATGTCATACGCGGCGATGTCTCGACAACCTCCTCTTCCAGAGCCTGACGGGGTACCTCACCGTCAGGTCGACGACCACGCCCCGATGGCGGCTGGCGCTGGACACACTGAGCCGCTATGTGATCCAGAGCGCCGCAGAGGCGGCAAGTTCTTCTCTGTCCAGGGTACGTAACGTACACCTGGGTACGAAACTCCTCCAGTTGAATGTACGAAGGAATCGGCTGACGCAGGGACATTTTCAACGTAAAAGACCCCTCCTGAAGGCCATTATAGTGGCCGTCAGACCACCTACCCATGGTGACCAGGTGGATCTTCCCATAACGTTCAAAAACGTCACGTATATCAACTTCATTGGCCTCAAAAGGCACGTTTCGCACACGTACCCACGTATAGTATCGTGAAACGTCATGCAACTGGACAGAAACTGCTGGGGTGACTTGCTTACTTATATCCTGGTACTGGGTCACAATCTTCTCGTACATCTGAGTGTCACAAAACTTAACGAAAATCCGTGTAGTTCCATTCAAGGCGACGCCACACAAGGATTCACGTTGAATACCATAAGTATCACGAATGATAGCTGGCAGTAACACATTTACTGATTCGCCGGTGATAGATCCCTGCGTTAGTTGAATACAAACAGTATTAACGCGGCGGCGAAACGCAGTCGCCATTGTTGTTGATGGTGTAAACACTCCTCCACCAGGTGTCGGGACTGAGGAGCAACAGCTGACAACCGCTCAGCACAACGTCTGAGCAGAGAATGTCATGAGGAATTACCATGATGGGAGCACCATCAGAGGAATTATTCAACCACATTCCCTCTCCTACAATCACAACCCTTGTTACTAAATGTAATATGTCTGATAAGCTCTTGCATCGTTACTGTTAGAGGAAATGAGAGAGAGAGAGAGAGAGAGAGAGAGAGAGAGAGAGAGAGAGAGAGAGAGAGAGATCCCAAGTAAACAATTCCCCTCAGAATGGTGACACCATCTACCACAGAGCACAGGATAGTGACACCATCTACCGCAGAGCACAGGATGGTGACACCATCTACCACAGAACACAGGATAGTGACATCTACCACAGAGCACAGGATGGTGACAATCCACCACAGAACACAGGATGGTGACACCATCAACCACAGAGCACAGGATGGTGACAATCCACCACAGAACACAGGATAGTGACATCTACCACAGAGCACAGGATGGTAACAATCCACCACAGAACACAGGATAGTGACACCATCTACCACAGAGCACAGGATGGTGACAATCCACCACAGAACACAGGATGGTGACACCATCTACCACAGAACACAGGATAGTGACACCATCTACCGCAGAGCACAGGATGGTGACAATCCACCACAGAACACAGGATAGTGACACCATCTACCACAGAGCACAGGATGGTGACAATCCACCACAGAACACAGGATGGTGACACCATCAACCACAGAGCACAGGATAGTGACACCATCTACCACAGAGCACAGGATGGTGACAATCCACCACAGAACACAGGATGGTGACACCATCTACCACAGAACACAGGATAGTGACACCATCTACCACAGAGCACAGGATGGTGACAATCCACCACAGAACACAGGATGGTGACACCATCTACCACAGAACACAGGATAGTGACACCATCTACCACAGAGCACAGGATGGTGACAATCCACCACAGAACACAGGATGGTGACACCATCTACCACAGAACACAGGATAGTGACACCATCTACCACAGAGCACAGGATGGTGACAATCCACCACAGAACACAGGATGGTGACACCATCAACCACAGAGCACAGGATGGTGACACCATCAACCACAGAGCACAGGATGGTGACACCATCTACCACAGAACACAGGATAGTGACATCTACCACAGAGCACAGGATGGTGACAATCCACCACAGAACACAGGATGGTGACACCATCAACCACAGAGCACAGGATGGTGACACCATCTATCACAGAGCACAGGATGGTGACACCATCAACCACAGAGCACAGGATAGTGACACCATCAATCACAGAACACAGGATGGTGACAATCCACCACAGAACACAGGATGGTGACACCATCAATCACAGAACACAGGATGGTGACACCATCTACCACAGCATGGTGACACCATCTTGAAATCTCTAACAAATCCCAGAATATCTGAGTTAATGCTTTCAATTCACTGAATTCATTACAGTCATTACTTGTGGGATTTCCAGACCTATTAATCTTCCTTCCAGGTTAGGTCTGGTATCTAAGACTTACTCCAGGTTATAAAGTCTGGATTCCAGGTCATGTTCTAAGTACAGTCTGAGGTCCAGGACCTGTTGAAGTTACAGTATGAGATCCAGGACCTGTTACAGTTACAGAATGAGGTCCAGGACCTGTCCCAAGTTCAGGTATAGTATAATTCTAGGTATTCGGTACGATAGTTTCAGGTCAAGAACACAGCAGTGGGTGTTGAACACAGCAGTGAACACAGCAAGTGGTGTTGAACACAGCAGTGAACACAGCAAGTGGTGTTGAACACAGCAGTGAACACAGCAAGTGGTGTTGAACACAGCAAGTGGTGTTGAACACAGCAGTGAACACAGCAAGTGGTGTTGAACACAGCAGTGAACACAGCAATTGGTGTTGAACACAGCAGTGAACACAGCAAGTGGTGTTGAACACAGCAGTGAACACAGCAAGTGGTGTTGAACACAGCAGTGAACACAGCAAGTGGTGTTGAACACAGCAGTGAACACAGCAAGTGGTGTTGAACATGGCTACCAAAGTAATCAATACAAGTAACAAGGTTGGTGATAGATCAAAGCATTCATAATCACATGTAACCAAGCTGCTGATTGGTCACAGATATTGCCTCCTCCTCCAATCACCGCGCTATATTGAGGTGCTCTTGATATGACTTTGTGGAGACGATAACACACACACACACACACACACACACACACACACACACACACACACACACACGTACATGTGCACCAACTGACACATGGGATCTTCTTTCACAAAAATATTCTCGTAAACGTCAAATTTCACATAGAGACGCATTTAAATCATATCAATAGAGTTTGTAAACATCTCGAGACAGCGTGGAAAATAATACTTAACCTACAGAACGCTCGCTTTGCAGGTGTAAAATCTCAGGTGAATGATGTAAATTGTCTTATTCAGTCGCATTTGTTGTCGTACATCGTACACAGTGAATAATTATGAATAATCTTGAGGAGCGACACCAACTGACAGTGATTAATCTTCTTGAGGTCTAAAATTAACTCAAATAACATCTTGACAACACGTCGGCACACTTGATAGACCGACGGATGACTTACCCTGAGAGACCGAAGGATGACTTACCTTGACAGACCGACGGATGACTTACCTTGACAGACCGACGGATGACTTACCTTGACAGATCGACGGATGACTTACCTTGACAGATCGACGGCTGCTTTCAACATATAATCCTATAACTTGACAATATAAAACAATCTGACAGGACCCAGCACATAAATATTGAGGTCAACACGTCAATACAGGTCAATATAAATATTTTACTTATTATTATTATTATTATTATTATTATTATTATTATTATTATTAACACATCAGCCGTCCCCCACCAAGGCCAGGTGACCCGAAAAATAAGAAACACTTTCATTATCATTCACTCCATCACTGTCTTACCAGAGGTGCGCTTTCACTACAGTTTTAAATCGGCAACATCAACAACAACATCATCAACATCAACAGATATATATACAGTTAAAAATAGATAAATATAGATATATACAGGTAAATTATCACACTGGCCGATTCCCACCAAGGCAGGGTGGCCCGAAAAAGAAAAACTTTCACCATCATTCACTCCATCACTGTCTTGCCAGAAGGGTGCTTTACACTACAGTTTTTAAACTGCAACATTAACACCCCTCCTTCAGAGTGCAGGCACTGTACTTCCCATCTCCAGGACTCAAGTCCGGCCTGCCGGTTTCCCTGAACCCCTTCATAAATGTTACTTTGCTCACACTCCAACAGCACGTCAAGTATTAAAAACCATTTGTCTCCATTCACTCCTATCAAACACGCTCACGCATGCCTGCTGGAAGTCCAAGCCCCTCGCACACAAAACCTCCTTTACCCCCTCCCTCCAACCTTTCCTAGGCCGACCCCTACCCCGCCTTCCTTCCACTACAGACTGATACACTCTTGAAGTCACTCTGTTTCGCTCCATTCTCTCTACATGTCCGAACCACCTCAACAACCCTTCCTCAGCCCTCTGGACAACAGTTTTGGTAATCCCGCACCTCCTCCTAACTTCCAAACTACGAATTCTCTGCATTATATTCACACCACACATTGCCCTCAGACATGACATCTCCACTGCCTCCAGCCTTCTCCTCGCTGCAACATTCATCACCCATGCTTCACACCCATATAAGAGCGTTGGTAAAACTATACTCTCATACATTCCCCTCTTTGCCTCCAAGGACAAAGTTCTTTGTCTCCACAGACTCCTAAGTGCACCACTCACCCTTTTCCCCTCATCAATTCTATGATTCACCTCATCTTTCATAGACCCATCCGCTGACACGTCCACTCCCAAATATCTGAATACATTCACCTCCTCCATACTCTCTCCCTCCAATCTGATATCCAATCTTTCATCACCTAATCTTTTTGTTATCCTCATAACCTTACTCTTTCCTGTATTCACTTTTAATTTTCTTCTTTTGCACACCCTACCAAATTCATCCACCAATCTCTGCAACTTCTCTTCAGAATCTCCCAAGAGCACAGTGTCATCAGCAAAGAGCAACTGTGACAACTCCCACTTTATGTGTGATTCTTTATCTTTTAACTCCACACCTCTTGCCAAGACCCTCGCATTTACTTCTCTTACAACCCCATCTATAAATATATTAAACAACCACGGTGACATCACACATCCTTGTCTAAGGCCTACTTTTACTGGGAAATAATTTCCCTCTTTCCTACATACTCTAACTTGAGCCTCACTATCCTCGTAAAAACTCTTCACTGCTTTCAGTAACCTACCTCCTACACCATACACCTGCAACATCTGCCACATTGCCCCCCTATCCACCCTGTCATACGCCTTTTCCAAATCCATAAATGCCACAAAGACCTCTTTAGCCTTATCTAAATACTGTTCACTTATATGTTTCACTGTAAACACCTGGTCCACACACCCCCTACCTTTCCTAAAGCCTCCTTGTTCATCTGCTATCCTATTCTCCGTCTTACTCTTAATTCTTTCAATAATAACTCTACCATACACTTTACCAGGTATACTCAACAGACTTATCCCCCTATAATTTTTGCACTCTCTTTTGTCCCCTTTGCCTTTATACAAAGGAACTATGCATGCTCTCTGCCAATCCCTAGGTACCTTACCCTCTTCCATACATTTATTAAATAATTGCACCAACCACTCCAAAACTATATCCCCACCTGCTTTTAACATTTCTATCTTTATCCCATCAATCCCGGCTGCCTTACCCCCTTTCATTTTACCTACTGCCTCACGAACTTCCCCCACACTCACAACTGGCTCTTCCTCACTCCTACAAGATGTTATTCCTCCTTGCCCTATACACGAAATCACAGCTTCCCTATCTTCATCAACATTTAACAATTCCTCAAAATATTCCCTCCATCTTCCCAATACCTCTAACTCTCCATTTAATAACTCTCCTCTCCTATTTTTAACTGACAAATCCATTTGTTCTCTAGGCTTCCTTAACTTGTTAATCTCACTCCAAAACTTTTTCTTATTTTCAACAAAATTTGTTGATAACATCTCACCCACTCTCTCATTTGCTCTCTTTTTACATTGCTTCACCACTCTCTTAACCTCTCTCTTTTTCTCCATATACTCTTCCCTCCTTGCATCACTTCTACTTTGTAAAAACTTCTCATATGCTAACTTTTTCTCCCTTACTACTCTCTTTACATCATCATTCCACCAATCGCTCCTCTTCCCTCCCGCACCCACTTTCCTGTAACCACAAACTTCTGCTGAACACTCTAACACTACATTTTTAAACCTACCCCATACCTCTTCGACCCCATTTCCTATGCTCTCATTAGCCCATCTATCCTCCAATAGCTGTTTATATCTTACCCTAACTGCCTCCTCTTTTAGTTTATAAACCTTCACCTCTCTCTTCCCTGATGCTTCTATTCTCCTTGTATCCCATCTACCTTTTACTCTCAGTGTAGCTACAACTAGAAAGTGATCTGATATATCTGTGGCCCCTCTATAAACATGTACATCCTGAAGTCTACTCAACAGTCTTTTATCTACCAATACATAATCCAACAAACTACTGTCATTTCGCCCTACATCATATCTTGTATACTTATTTATCCTCTTTTTCTTAAAATATGTATTACCTATAACTAAACCCCTTTCTATACAAAGTTCAATCAAAGGGCTCCCATTATCATTTACACCTGGCACCCCAAACTTACCTACCACACCCTCTCTAAAAGTTTCTCCTACTTTAGCATTCAGATCCCCTACCACAATGACTCTCTCACTTGGTTCAAAGGCTCCTATACATTCACTTAACATCTCCCAAAATCTCTCTCTCTCCTCTACATTCCTCTCTTCTCCAGGTGCATACACGCTTATTATGACCCACTTTTCGCATCCAACCTTTACTTTAATCCACATAATTCTTGAATTTACACATTCATATTCTCTTTTCTCCTTCCATAACTGATCCTTCAACATTACTGCTACCCCTTCCTTTGCTCTAACTCTCTCAGATACTCCAGATTTAATCCCATTTATTTCCCCCCACCGAAACTCCCCTACCCCCTTCAGCTTTGTTTCGCTTAGGGCCAGGACATCCAACTTCTTTTCATTCATAACATCAGCAATCATCTGTTTCTTGTCATCCGCACTACATCCACGCACATTCAAGCATCCCAGTTTTATAAAGTTTTTCTTCTTCTCTTTTTTAGTAAATGTCTACAGGAGAAGGGGTTACTAGCCCATTGCTCCCGGCATTTTAGTCGCCTCATACGACACGCATGGCTTACGGAGGAAAGATTCTTTTCCACTTCCCCATGGACAATAGAAGAAATAAGGAAGAACAAGAGCTATTTAGAAAAAGGAGAAAAACCTAGATGTATGTATATATATATGCATGTGCGTGTCTGTGAAGTGTGACCAAAGTGTAAGTAGGAGTAGCAAGATATCCCTGTTATCTAGCGTGTTTATGAGACAGAAAAAGAAACCAGCAATCCTACCATCATGCAAAACAGTTACAGGTTTCTGTTTCACAGTCATCTGGCAGGACGGTAGTACTTCCCTGGGTGGTTGCTGTCTACCAACCTACTACCAGCACCACTACCAGCACCACTACCAGCACCACTACCAGCACCGCTACCAGCACCACTACCAGCACCGCTACCAGCACCACTACCACTACCAGCACCGCTACCAGCAACACTACCAGCACCGCTACCAGCACCACTACCACTACCAGCACCGCTACCAGCACCACTACCACTACCAGCACCGCTACCAGCACCACTACCAGCACCACTACCAGCACTAGCACCGCTACCAGCACCACTACCAGCACCACTACCAGCACCACTACCACTACCAGCACCACTACCAGCACCACTACCACTACCAGCACCACTACCAGCACCACTACCAGCACCGCTACCAGCACCACTACCACTACCAGCACCGCTACCAGCACCACTACCACTACCAGCACCACTACCACTACCAGCACCGCTACCAGCACCACTACCACTACCAGCACCGCTACCAGCACCACTACCACTACCAGCACCGCTACCAGCACCACTACCACTACCAGCACCGCTACCAGCACCACTACCACTACCAGCACCGCTACCAGCAAAACTACCAGCACCGCTACCAGCACCACTACCAGAACCGCTACCAGCACCACTACCACTACCAGCACCGCTACCAGCACCACTATCACTACCAGCAACACTACCAGCACCGCTACCAACACCACTACCACTACCAGCAATGCTACCAGCACCACTACCACTACCAGCAACACTACCAGCACCGGTACCAACACCATTACCACTAGCAGCACCGCTACCAGCACCACTATCACTACCAGCACCGCTACCAGCACAACTACCACTACCAGCACCACTACCAGCAACACTACCAGCACCGCTACCAACGCCATTACCACTACCAGCACCGCTACCAACACCACTATCACTACCAGCAATACTACCAGCATCGCTACCAACACCACTATCACTACCAGCAACACTACTTGCACCACTACCACTACCAGCACCGTTTCCATCACCACTACCACTACCAGCAACACTAGCAGCACCGCTACCAACACCACTACCACTACCAGTACCGCTTCCAGCACCGCTACCATCATCACTACCACTACCAGCAGCACTACCAACACGAGCACTACTACCACTACCAGCACCACTACCACTACCAGCACCACTACCAGCATCACTACCAGCATCACTACCAGCAGCATAACCAGCATCACTACCAGCAGCATAACCAGCAGCACTACTACTACCAGCAGCACTACCACTACCAGCACCACTACCACTACCAGCAGCACTACTACTACCAGCAGCACTACTTCTACCAGCAGCACTACTACTACCAGCAGCACTACCACTACCAGCAGCACTACTACTACCAGCAGCACTACCACTACCAGCAGCACTACTACTACCAGCAGCACTACTACTACCAGCAGCACTACCACTACCAGCAGCACTACCAGCACGAGCACTACTACCAGCAATAGCACAACCAGCACCAACACTGTCAGTCATCACCACCATCACTGGTGGAGACAACATTCAGAGTTTACTATCTCCATCAACTCCATCATTCACACCAAAGATTAAAAGACTCAACCTGACAGTGACGCTCTCCATCAATCATCTCCACCTACACAGGTGCACCTACACAGGTGTATCTACACAGGTGTACCTACACAGGTGTACCTACACAGGTGCACCTACACAGGTGTACCTACACAGGTGCACCAACACAGGTGTATCTACACAGGTGTACCTACACAGGTGCACCTACACAGGTGTATCTACACAGGTGTACCTACACAGGTGCACCTACACAGGTGTACCTACACAGGTGTACCTACACAGGTGTACCTACACAGGTGCACCTACACAGGTGTACCTACACAGGTGCACCAACACAGGTGTATCTACACAGGTGTATCTACACAGGTGTACCTACACAGGTGCACCTACACAGGTGTACCTACACAGGTGTACCTACACAGGTGCATCTACACAGGTGCACCTATACAGGTGCACCAACACAGGTGTACCTACACAGATGTACCTACACAGGTGCACCTATACAGGTGCACCTACACAGGTGTACCTACACAGGTGTACCTACACAGGTGTACCTACACAGGTGTACCTACACAGGTGCACCTATACAGGTGCACCTATACAGGTGCACCTACACAGGTGTACCTACACAGGTGCACCTACACAGGTGCACCTATACAGGTGCACCTACACAGGTGTACCTACACAGGTGCACCTACACAGGTGTACCTACACAGGTGTACCTACACAGGTGCACCTATACAGGTGCACCTACACAGGTGTACCTACACAGGTGCACCTACACAGGTGTACCTACACAGGTGTACCTACACAGGTGCACCTACACAGGTGTACCTACACAGGTGCACCTACACAGGTGTATCTACACAGGTGTACCTACACAGGTGTACCTACACAGGTGCACCTACACAGGTGCACCTACACAGGTGTATCTACACAGGTGTACCTACACAGGTGCACCTACACAGGTGCATCTACA
Organism: Cherax quadricarinatus; assembly: GCF_038502225.1. Classification (NCBI taxonomy): domain Eukaryota; kingdom Metazoa; phylum Arthropoda; class Malacostraca; order Decapoda; family Parastacidae; genus Cherax; species Cherax quadricarinatus. The sequence goes on along the minus strand of NW_027196196.1, from coordinate 90,661 downwards.
CAGGTGCACCTATACAGGTGCACCTACACAGGTGTACCTACACAGGTGCACCTACACAGGTGTACCTACACAGGTGCACCTACACAGGTGTACCTACACAGGTGTACCTACACAGGTGCACCTACACAGGTGCACCTACACAGGTGCACCTACACAGGTGTACCTACATAGGTGTACCTACACAGGTGTACCTACACAGGTGTACCTACACAGGTGCACCTATACAGGTGCACCTACACAGGTGTACCTACACAGGTGCACCTACACAGGTGTACCTACACAGGTGTACCTACACAGGTGTATCTACACAGGTGCACCTATACAGGTGCACCTACACAGGTGCACCTATACAGGTGTACCTACACAGGTGCACCTACACAGGTGTACCTACACAGGTACACCTACACAGGTGCACCTACACAGGTGTACCTATACAGGTGTACCTACACAGGTGTACCTATACAGGTGCACCTACACAGGTGTACCTACACAGGTGCACCTACACAGGTGCACCTACACATGTGTACCTACCCAGACCACAGTTTTAGAAAAGAAGTTGAAGATTTGGTATACAAATGCAGATGGAATAACAAATAAGTATGAGGAGTGGCACGAAAGAATCAAAGAGACATCCCCAGACATAATAGCACTCACAGAAACAAAACTCACCAGAATAATAACAGATTCAATCTTTCCATCCGGATATCAAATCCTCAGGAAAAACAGAGGGAGGAGAGGGGGAGGAGGAGTTGCACTGCTCATTAAAAACCAGTGGGGATTTGAGGAAATGGAAGGAATGGATGGCACGGGCGAAAGGGACTACTTAGTAGGAACAATCTAGTCTGAGGGACATAAGGTGGTAATTGCAGTAATGTACAACCCGCCACAGAACTGTAGGAGGCCAAGAGAAGAATACAAAGAGAGCAACAGAGCAATGGTAGACACACTAGCCGAGGTGGCCAGAAGAGCTCACATGGGTAAAGCAAAGTTACTAGTTATGGGTGATTTCAATCACAAGGAGACTGACTAGGAAAATCCGGAGCCCCATGGGGGTCCCAAAACATGGAAAGCCAAGATGATGGACGTGGTACTGGAAAACCTCGTGCATCAACATGTTAAGGACACTACCAGAGAGAGAGGTGAGGATCCAGCAAGACTGGATCTTGTATTCACCTTGAGTAGTTCAGACATCGAGGATATCACGTAAGAAAGGTCCCTAGGAGCTAGTGATCATGTGGTTCTGTGCTTGGATTACATAGTGGAGAGGGTAGCAGGAATAGAACGAGAAAAACCAAACTACAAAAGGGGGAACTACTCAGGCATGAGGAACTTCCTGCAAGACATTCAGTGGGAGAGAGAATTGGTAGGAAAACCAGTACAAGAAACGATGGACTATGTGACAACAAAATGCAAGGAGGCAGAGGAGAGGTTTGTTCCCAAGGGAAACAGAAATAATGGGAAGAACAGAACGAGTCCTTGGTTCACCCAAAGGTGTAGGGAGGCAAAAACTAGTGTACTAGAGAATGGAAAAAGTACAGAAGACAGAGAACTCAGGAAAATAAAGAGATCGGCCGAAGAGCCAGAAACGAATATGCACAGATAAGAAGGGAGGCTCAGCGACAATATGAAAATGACATAGCATCGAAAGTCAAGACTGACCCGAAGCTGTTGTACAGCCACATCAGGAGGAAAACAACAGTCAAGGACCAGGTAATCAGACTGAGGAAGGGTGATGGGGAATTCACAAGAAACGACCAGAGGTTTGTCAGGAGCTCAACACAAGATTTAAAGAAGTATTTACAGTGGAAACAGGAGGACTCCAGGAAATCAGAATAGGGGGGTACACCAGCAAGTGCTGGATGAAATACATATAACCAAGGAGGAGGTGAAGAAGCTGCTATGCGAACTTGACACCTCAAAGGCGGTGGGACTCAACATCTCTCCATGGGTCCTTAAAGAGGGAGCAGAGATATTGTGTGTGCCACTAACAAAAATCTTCAACACATCCATTGAAACTGGGCAACTCCCTGAGGTATGGAAGATGGCAAATGTAGTCCTAATTTTTAAAAAGGAGACAGACATGAGGCACTAAACTACAGACCTGTATCACTAACGTGTATAGTATGCAAAGTCATGGAGAAGATCATCAGGAGGAGAGTGGTGGAGCACCTGGAAAGAAACAAGTGTATAATTGACAACCAGCACGGTTTCAGGGAAGGAAAATCCTGTGTCACAAACCTACTAGAGTTTTATGACAAGGTGACAGAAGTAAGACAAGAGAGAGAGGGGTGGATCGACTGCATTTTTTTGGACTGCAAGAAGGCCTTCGACACAGTTCCTCACAAGAGGTTACTGCAAAAGCTAGAGGATCAGGCACACATAACAGGAAAGGCACTGCAATGGATCAGAGAATATCTGACAGGGAGGCAACAACGAGTCATGGTACGTGACGAGGTGTCAGAGTGGGCGCCTGTGACAAGCGGGGTTCCACAGGGGTCAGTCCTAGGACCTGTGCTGTTCTTGGTATATGTGAATAACATAACAGAAGGGTTAGACTCAGAAGTGTCCCTGTTTGCAGATGATGTGAAGTTAATGAGAAGAATCAAATCGGATGAGGATCAGGCAGGACTACAAAGAGACCTGGACAGGCTACAAGCCTGGTCCAGCAACTGGCTCCTTGAATTTAACCCTGCCAAATGCAAAGTCATGAAGATTGGGGAAGGGCAAAGAAGACCGCAGACACAATATAGTTTAGATGTCCATACACTGCAAACCTCACTCAAGGAAAAAGATCTTTGGGTGAGTATAACACCGAGCATATCTCCTGAGGCGCACATCAATCAGATAACTGCTGCAGCATACGGGCGCCTGGCAAACCTACGGATAGCATTCCGATACCTCAGTAAGGAATCGCTCAATACTCTGTATACCATGTACGTCAGGCCCATACTGGAGTATGCAGCACCAGTTTGGAATTCACACCTAGTCAAGCACGTCAAGAAATTAGAGAAAGTGCAAAGGTTTGCAACAAGACTAGTCCCAGAGCTACGGGGATTGGGAAGAAAGGTTGTCCTACGAAGTGTTGCAACCCCTGAATGGGTTGCAATGATATATATGTATATATATATTATTATGTATATTACCTTTTCATATAATTTTATGTTGCTTATATTTGCGATAATAGCTAAATCGTAAATATATTGCTTTATATTATTATTTGACTTAGTTATGTTGTTAGGTAGGATGTAACATATTATGTGCTCAGTTCAAGTCTTGATTGTCTAACTACTGTAATTATCGCTTTTGCTCGTTAGACTGCCGGCTTCTGTTTCTGCTGAGCTGCAGCTGTCCACGGAGCTATCACGTGATCGAGGGGGGGGGGGGGGTGTCCTCACCTCGCCTGAAGTATTCAGTCTGGTCTAGACTCTCTTGGTGGTTGGTTGGACAGATAAATCTCTGTCTCATTATTTATTGTTAGTTCTGGAGACTCTGTTCACAGAACATTGTATAGACTTAGTGATTTTCGACGTTGTACTGAGGTTGTGTGTCGCATAGACACTCGAAACAACTCAGGTCCTGAGCTGTAGCTTCTGACCTAACTTGTACTGGTATCTGTGTATTATCACAGTCGGGGATTTTCTTATGCTGAACTTAGATTCAGTAGTATGGGAGTTTTGTGACTTTTGTGGAGGATCTGCTGATGGTCCCTACTTAGTGTCGTTATATTATCTCCTTGTTCCTGATTCTGTGTCGCAGTTGCTTGTTATATTGCTATTGGGCTTAGCATTCTTTTTATTGTTCAAGCAGACTGTTCTGATTGCCAGTTGGTCAAGAAGTTAGTTTATTTGAGGACTTTGTCAGTCACTTGTTTAAGTCTAGTCGAGTCGTGAGACATAGCGAACTACTTAGAGCACTTACACACATACACACAAACTTACTTGTACATATTTGTAATATCTTATTAAATGTTAATGTACCAGACGGTACTTAAGAATTATAAATGTGATATGTGCTTTCAGCACAATAATATTGTACTCGAGAGAAGTGATTATTATTATTTTGATTACTTTGTTGATTAATTTAATTTAATTTGATAATATACCTCTAGACTTAATAAATTTATTAAATTTTAATTTCTCTAGTTAGTAGCCTACCAGTTGTAATCCTGAAGCACTATTGAATCATACTGAATTCTAATGGATAATTGGACAAGGATACTGACTACTTGTTACGAAAACCCAGTAACAGGCTGGATGCTAGAAGGGCAGTCCTTTCTAGTATTCACTGGAGATCTCTAAGCTTTTAGAATCGCGTTTTTTGTAACAAATGGGGGCCTGTCCGGGAGCTCTTGATCCAAGGTGTTGGAGAAATTGTCCAGTTTGACATCCATGATCAAACACTTTGAGTACTTTCCTAATCTGAAGACTTTGAGTTTAGTCTTGTACAACATACCAGGTGGATGTATGTACCTGACTGAGTCTCTTGATCCAAGGAGATGGAAATACTGTTTATGAGTTCTAGCTCTAAGACAACCAACACTAAAATTCCTATTAGGATTATAGGTACCCATAATCACTCTCTCGTAGTACATTTATTTTCGTGATGTATGCCAAAGTGAAACAGTTAATTGATACTCTGACTTTGTCTGAGTTAAGTACATTAAAACTTCAGACGTGTTGGCGAGTAGCCAAATATCTCGGTGTGACGTATAACAGGAATTACACCGCAGAAACTGTCAGAGCATTAATTAAAGATATATTGTTTCCTGCTCATACAGAGATGTCTGATTATGATTCAGATTCAGAAAGCCTAGTGTCACAATTAGGAAGTATGACTCTATTTGATGAAGAAGAAAGAGCAACTAAGGCAGAAGTGAGCCTAGTGTCTGAGCCTAGTGTAGCTCAGTTCTCGCTCACGCCTTCCCTCCTAACTGTTAGCTTGACGCAGCCACATACTAGTACAGTGTATGCTACACCTGTATCTACTTATCCTAGACCAGATCTAGACTCTCTAGAGACGGCTGGACGAGGAGCCCGACCTAAGGACAGTCCAGAAAGACATGTTAATTTCCCTACTCCTCCCTTACCCACTGGTCTTATCTCTCAGGAACAGTTTGAGAGGTTGGAACACCTCATTATGTTGCAGACTGCACAAATAGAGGCACAGAGGAAATTGAACGAAGAAGATTTCCAGAGAGAAAATGTTCGTCTGGGAAGACAACAGACTGATAGATCACAGGACACATTTAATGTGCAGAAAGCTGCATCCATGGTTCCTAAGTTTTTTGAGAGTGACTTAGACACCTATTTTGATGTGTTTGAGAACCAGGCACGTGCTATGAACTGGCCACGTAAGCACTGGGCTACCTTGTTGCACACAGCTTTGACAGGAAGAGCTCAAACTTGTACTGCTGCTTTACCATTTGCCAAGTACATTAGTTATGACGCTGTCAAACAAACTATTCTAGAGACATATAACTTGTTACCTGTAAGTTATCAAAGCGCATTTCGTACGTTACAACGACGACAAGATCAAACTTGTGTAGAGTTTGCTCGTGAGAAAAAAGTTGCATTTGAGAGGTGGTGTAGGTCTGCCAAGTGTAACAACTACGACAGCCTTGTTCAGTTGTTACTACATGAAGAGTTTAACAACTGTATGTCTGCTGACATACAAGAATATCTGATCGATCATACTACCTCGGATATTCTGGAAACTGCAGCATTAGCAGACAATTACGAGATTTCTCACAAACTTGTACGTACTAAAACACACAGAAACAAGGTAACTAAAAGTTGTCCTAGAAGTTGGCAACCTAAATCAGCTGCTCATTGCCGGCCTGATGTATCTGCTACTGTAACTTCTCGTACCTTTACCAGGAAAACTCACAATCCTGAATCTGTCTCTGTGGCTAGACAGAAATCTGATATCGAGAAGAAGAAAGTTAAATGTACCTATTGTAACAGAAAAGGACATGCTAGAGAGTATTGCTATAAGTTAGAAAGAGATACGAGAAGCAGTCGTGCGGCTGGCGCCCCCACTCAAGTCGTATCCTCTTCCGAGCAACAAAGGCACCAAAATCCTAGTAATACCTCTGATCCTACTGTTTTAGATAATATTACTCAGGACAGATGACTAGCGTCAGAAAGTGTATCTGACGAAAAGATTCGTTCAGCGATGAGTCCTTACTTTTCGAGAGGTAAAGTAGGATTTGACGAATCACATCTAACTGAGAAAATTACTTTCAGAGACACTGGCAGTTATCTCACGTTATTAAGAGAAGATGTACTGCCCATAACTGATAATAGCTATACCAAGATAGATGTACTGTTAGAAGCCTATGGAGGGGCTGTTATAAAAGTACCTCTTCACAAAATTTACACTGAAACAAGCTATTATACTGGTTATATTTCAGTGGGTATATCCAGTGGTGTATTTCCCATCAGGTCAGTGGACTTGTTGATAGGGAACGATATCCTTCATGCTGGTATATGTAAAGAACCACTTGTGATTGATAATAACACTGATGATAATTATGCCATTGAAGCTTGTAGAGAGAAGCCTATTTTATTTCCTCTCAGCGCAATTACTAGAGCTATGTCAAAGATACAACAACCATCCTTGTCTCCTGTTGAGTTAGTGGATGACAATGATTTGGGCTTGAATATGTTGTTTAGTGACTCTCTGCGCCCAGGATCATTAACACTGACTCTCCCCGGTCATCAACCTAGTCAGGACACAACTGACGTTAAATTTCTAACTCATGATGATTTAAGATGGCAGTTAGTCTGAGACGCAGGATAAATACTGTAGGCATTGAGCTACTTAAAGGAACGATAACGCCTAGTTCTGCGCAAGTCTTATTGCCAAAGATCATCCGGGAGACATATGGCGTACAAGATAGTGACTTGTATGGTGTAGCATTAAACGGAAGCCAAAGAATATTCGTCAAACTGCTATCAGCTACGGTTTATGAATCGTTAGTCACCAGGTTTCAGGACGTAAGTCTTAGCGTCACACCAGCTGTCAGTGTAAGATTGATAGATGTTTCACGGCATTATACGTGGATCAAGTTACGCAACGTTCCCTTTGAGGCGGACGAGGCGGATATAAGGAAAGTTTTTGAGACATATGGGACGGTGCATTATGCTCAACATGGTACGTGGGCGGCAGGTGCCTATGCTGGTTATCCAGAGGGTTCTTTCAACCTCAAAATGACGTTGAGGCACCCAATACCGTCCTATGTGTATCTACAAGATTTCAGGACGCAGGTAATGGTAATGTACCCAGGACAACGACGTACATGCCGCCTATGTGGTGAGTATGATCACATAGCGGCGACCTGTGACAAGCGAAGACGTGTGCCTGGACCTGTGGTGGATGTCGCAGCCCCTGCTTCAAAGGTGGCAGGTGAAAAACAAACATCGGATGGAGGGCGTGGTGTTTTGTGGAGCGAGATAGTGGATCGGGCACACAGGACTGGCGGTGAGTTGGAGTCCCTCCCCCAGCTGCCTGATCAGGTATCGTCTCCTGTGGATAAGGAGGAGCAGCAATTACAGGAGAAGGTTCTTGAGATTGAGGAGGAATTGGTGGAGGTGTTGAAGACTTTGTCACCACCAGAGAGGGACGTTACATCTGAGCGTGGTGTCATCGGAGAGTCGTCGCTTCCAGAAAGTCGGAGACATGATAATTTGGGACGTGATGGTGGTTTGGAGTCGTCCGTTGAATCATTAAACCATTCTCAGGTAGAGGTGGAGGTTCATCGAGAGGCAACATCTGACCAAGATATGTGTAACATGACTGTCACGAGAAAGAGGGCGGCTACATCAGATTCTGATGACGTCCTTACGCCTGCACAAAGGCCTGGGAAACAGACTGAGGTGAAGTGTGAAGGTAGTGGTGTAGGTGGTGGTAGCCATGATAGGAGGCACCGGAAGAAGGGGGGAGGGAAAGAGAGCACTCTGAAGGTGTCAAACTTAAATTCAAGCTCTGGAGTTGTAAAGAGTGATGAGAGGAAGCAGGGGTGGAAACTTTAATAGGCCTTAGGTGTATGTCTGTAAATGTTAATGGGTTATGTAGCGGTATGAAGAGAGATTGGTTTCGTAATTTCCTGAATAAATCTAGAGTGGATGTTGTGTTCCTGCAGGAGCACAATTTTAAAGAG
>NW_027196196.1:65000-77500 GCF_038502225.1 Cherax quadricarinatus | reverse complement strand
TATTATCTCCTTGTTCCTGATTCTGTGTCGCAGTCGCTTGTTATATTGCTATTGGGCTTAGCATTCTTTTTATTGTTCAAGCAGACTGTTCTGATTGCCAGTTGGTCAAGAAGTTAGTTTATGAGGACTTTGTCAGTCACTTGTTTAAGTCTAGTCGAGTCGTGAGACATAGCGAACTACTTAGAGCACTTACACACATACACACAAACTTACTTGTACATATTTGTAATATCTTATTAAATGTTAATGTACCAGACGGTACTTAAGAATTATAAATGTGATATGTGCTTTCAGCACAATAATACTGTACACGAGAGAAGTGATTAATATTATTTTGATTACTGTGATTAATTTAATTTAATTTAATTTGATAATATACCTCTAGACTTAATAAATTTATTAAATTTTAATTTCTCTAGTTAGTAGCCTACCAGTTGTAATCCTGAAGCACTAATAATTCATACTGAATTCTAATGGATAATTGGACAAGGATACTGACTAATTGTTACGAAAACCCAGTAACAGGCTGGATGCTAGAAGGGCAGTCCTTTCTAGTATTCACTGGAGATCTCTAAGCTGTTAGAATCGCGTTTTTTGTAACAATATCTTACCAGTCTTAAAGTTCTCTTTAATACATTCTCTCTCTCTCTCTCTCTCACTCTCTCTGGAGTCTGGGGAGAGTGCCTTCTGCTTTACTATCCTGCCATCTTTTACGATGATTTTTTCCCCACTTCTCCCTCCATTTTCCGCGGTCCTCCCTCCCCCCTCCATTTCGCACCCCTTTACTACTCTCCCCTTCCTCTCATTTCTTCTCTCTCTCCTCTCCTCCCACTATTCACAAACACACACTTGTTGCTCCTTCCTATTCACTGTCAGGTGTTAGTTCATTTTTCCACTCACCGTGAGAGCACTTTTCCCCTCTCCCTCTTTCTTGTTCAAGCTTCATTACTCCTTCTTTCTTGCTTCATCTTCATAACTTTCTTCTTCCATCTTTAAGACTCCTTCTTTCTTGCTCCATCTTCATGACTCTCTCTTTCTTGCTCCATCTTCATGACTCTCTCTTTCTTGCTCCATCTTCATGACTCTCTCTTTCTTGCTCCATCTTCATGACTCTCTCTCTCTTGCTCCATCTTCATGACTCTCTCTTTCTTGCTCCATCTTCATGACTCTCTCTTTCTTGCTCCATCTTCATGACTCTCTCTTTCTTGCTCCATCTTCATGACTCTCTCTTTCTTGCTCCATCTTCATGACTCTCTCTTTCTTGCTCCATCTTTATGACTCTCTCTTTCTTTCATGACTCCATCTTCATGACTCTCTCTTTCTTGCTCCATCTTCATGACTCTCTCTTTCTTGCTCCATCTTCATGACTCTCTCTCTCTCTCCATGACTCCATCTTCATGACTCTCTCTTTCTTGCTCCATCTTCATGACTCTCTCTTTCTTGCTCCATCTTCATGACTCTCTCTTTCTTGCTCCATCTTCATGACTCTCTCTTTCTTGCTCCATCTTTATGACTCTCTCTTTCTTGCTCCATCTTCATGACTCTCTCTTTCTTGCTCCATCTTCATGACTCTCTCTTTCTTGCTCCATCTTCATGACTCTCTCTTTCTTGCTCCATCTTCATGACTCTCTTTCTTGCTCCATCTTCATGACTCTCTCTTTCTTGCTCCATCTTCATGACTCTCTCTTTCTTGCTCCATCTTCATGACTCTCTCTTTCTTGCTCCATCTTCATGACTCTCTCTTTCTTGCTCCATCTTCATGACTCTCTCTCTCTTGCTCCATCTTCGTGACTCTCTCTTTCTTGCTCCATCTTCATGACTCTCTTTCTTGCTCCATCTATATACAAGTCTGTTTCTTATTCCATCTATATATATGCCTGTCTGTCTCTTCCATCTTCATAACTCTCACAAGATCTTCAATGCAAATCATAATTTTTTACAATGTAAATAAAAATAAGTGTAAATAGAAAAAATCTGTGTAAATTGGAAAAATCTGTGTAAATTGGAAAAATCTGTGTAAATTGGAAAAATCTGTGTAAATTGGAAAAATCTGTGTAAATTGGAAAAATCTGTGTAAATTGGAAAAATCTGTGTAAATTGGAAAAATCTGTGTAAATTGGAAAAATCTGTGTAAATTGGAAAAATCTGTGTAAATTGGAAAAATCTGTGTAAATTGGAAAAATCTGTGTAAATTGGAAAAATCTGTGTAAATCGAAAATATCAGTGCAAATCAGAAAAATAATAGTAAATCCAACAATTCAGTGTAAAACGAAAAAAATAAATCAAGTATAAATCGAAAAAATAAGACTAAATCTAAAAAAACAGTAAATCGAAATAATCAAAGTAAAAAAATTCAGTGTATTTTTTAAATCAACGTAAATCGAAAAATCAGTTATAAAAAAAAAGTTTACCAGTGTCATCATTAAACTTTTTAAATCAAATTTTTTTACAGTGTAAATCAGAAGGTAACTCCCCCTCCCCTGTAAATTTCTTTACAGTGTAAATCAGAAGGTAACTCCCCCTCCCCTGTAATTTTTTTACAGTGTAAATCAGAAGGTAACTCCCCCTCCCCTGTATTTTTTTACAGTGTAAATCAGAAGGTAACTCCCCCCTCCCCTGTAATTTTTTTTACAGTGTAAATCAGAAGGTAACTCCCCCTCCCCTGTAAATTTTTTTACAGTGTAAATCAGAAGGTAACTCCCCCTCCCCTGTAATTTTTTACAGTGTAAATCAGAAGGTAACTCCCCCTCCCCTGTAAATTTTTTTACCCCTGTAAATTTTTTTACAGTGTAAATCAGAAGGTAACTCCCCCTCCCCTGTATTTTTTTACAGTGTAAATCAGAAGGTAACTCCCCCTCCCCTGTAAATTTTTTTGTAATTTTTTACAGTGTAAATCAGAAGGTAACTCCCCCTCCCCTGTAAATTTTTTTACAGTGTAAATCAGAAGGTAACTCCCCCTCCCCTGTAAATTTTTTTACAGTGTAAATCAGAAGGTAACTCCCCCTCCCCTGTATTTTTTTTACAGTGTAAATCAGAAGGTAACTCCCCCTCCCCTGTAATTTTTTTTACAGTGTAAATCAGAAGGTAACTCCCCCTCCCCTGTAAATTTTTTTACAGTGTAAATCAGAAGGTAACTCCCCCTCCCCTGTAATTTTTTTTACAGTGTAAATCAGAAGGTAACTCCCCCTCCCCTGTATTTTTTACAGTGTAAATCAGAAGGTAACTCCCCCTCCCCTGTAAATTTTTTTACAGTGTAAATCAGAAGGTAACTCCCCCTCCCCTGTAAATTTTTTTACAGTGTAAAATCAGAAGGTAACTCCCCCTCCCCTGTAATTTTTTTTACAGTGTAAATCAGAAGGTAACCTCCCCCCTCCCCTGTAATTTTTTACAGTGTAAATCAGAAGGTAACTCCCCCTCCCCTGTAAATTTTTTTACAGTGTAAATCAGAAGGTAACTCCCCCTCCCCTGTAAATTTTTTTACAGTGTAAATCAGAAGGTAACTCCCCCTCCCCTGTAAATTGCTGACCAGTGCACATCACGATACAATCTTGGTTAGTGTAAACCTCTTAAGTAATGTAAATCAAACAGAAGCTTGTAAAATAAAAGTTTCAACGTTCTGTAAACGCTCGAGTAAATCATTTACCATGGCACGGTGAGGTAGCAGTAATTTACATACTGATGCAACTGCCAACTGTTTGCCAACACTGTGAGTGAAAGAGAGAGAGAGAGAGAGAGAGAGAGAGAGAGAGAGATCTAGAGCTTCTTAAAGAGCCAAGAAGTGACCATTAGAGTTCAATCCCAGTAACTCACTTCCTTAATCTCGTTCTCTCTCCCTTTCTCTCTCCCTTTCCCTTTCTCCCTTCCTCTCCCTTTCTCCCTTCCTATCTCTCTCTCCCTTTCCCTTTCTCCCTTCCACTCTCTGCCACACCATCCTTCTCATTAGTGTAGCCACCGTGATGGCCTCCATCTACCTCGCCTCTCCTCTCTCCCTCTCCACTTCATTCATCAGCCTACTCTTTCTCCCTCATTTAATCAACAGTTTTACCGAGTAGTGAACATTTTATAAGAGATATTCTCTCTCTCTCTCTCTCTCTCTCTCTCTCTCTCTCTCTCTCTCTCTCTCTCTCTCTCTCTCTCTCTCTCTCTCTCTCTCTCTCTCTCTGACTTACCTGAAGTACTTAATAAGTGCCACCAGCTGTGAGGTTGGTCTTTGGCGCTGGTCCTTGCTGACCAGTCTTACCACTGCTTCCTGCAGACCCAGTGGTACCTTGGGCAGCACATTGTTCACCTGTTCTCCCACCTGCAACACAAAACACGTCTCGTGGTTAGTTACCACCCCAGGCTGGGTACGTTTTTCACCAGCTACACAAGAATTAGTTACCACCCAGGCTGGGTACGTTCCTCACCAGCAACACAAGAATTAGTTACCACCCCAGGCTGGGTACGTTCCTCACCAGCAACACAAGAATTAGTTACCACCCCAGGCTGGGTACGTTCTTCACCAGCAACACAAGAATTAGTTACCACCCCAGGCTGGGTACGTTCCTCACCAGCAACACAAGAATTAGTTACCACCCCAGGCTGGGTACGTTCCTCACCAGCAACACAAGACGCAACAAGTAAAACAAGGGAAGTAAAATAGGGAAGAGGGCAACAGGGAACAAAAAAGAAGGAAACAGAGAGGGGGCAAATATGAAGCAGGTTACATATATACTACAATAACGAGTGAAACAAGGAACAGGGAGGAAAGAGGGAGCAGTTAAGAGGAACAAAGGAGCAACTTAGAGGAACAGAGAGCAGGTGAGAGTAGTAGCAGAAGCAGCAGCAGCAACAGAACAGCAACAGCAGCAGCAACAGCAACAGAACAGCAACAGCAGCAGCAACAGCAGCCGGAGTCAACGTTCTTCCTTAACACTCAAATATTTAGATCATCTCCAACACCTAATACTGAGACACAAATATCTGGCAATAAACTCAAGAGAATATACTGATATACAGAAAGGAAGGAAGGACGGAGGGAAGGAAGGACGGAGGGAAGGAAGGACGGAGGGAAGGAAGGACGGAGGGAAGGACGGAGGGAAGGAAGGACGGAGGGAAGGAAGGAAGGAAGGACGGAGGGAAGGAAGGACGGAGGGAAGGACGGAGGGAAGGAAGGACGGAGGGAAGGAAGGACGGAGGGAAGGAAGGACGGAGGGAAGGAAGGACGGAGGGAAGGAAGGACGGAGGGAAGGACGGAGGGAAGGAAGGACGGAGGGAAGGAAGGACGGAGGGAAGGAAGGACGGAGGGAAGGAAGGACGGAGGGAAGGAAGGAAGGAAGGACGGAGGGAAGGAAGGAAGGAAGGACGGAGGGAAGGAAGGACGGAGGGAAGGAAGGACGGAGGGAAGGAAGGACGGAGGGAAGGACGGAGGGAAGGAAGGACGGAGGGAAGGAAGGACGGAGGGAAGGACGGAGGGAAGGAAGGACGGAGGGAAGGAAGGAAGGACGGAGGGAAGGAAGGAAGGAAGGACGGAGGGAAGGAAGGACGGAGGGAAGGACGGAGGGAAGGAAGGACGGAGGGAAGGACGGAGGGAAGGAAGGACGGAGGGAAGGAAGGACGGAGGGAAGGAAGGACGGAGGGAAGGAAGGACGGAGGGAAGGACGGAGGGAAGGAAGGACGGAGGGAAGGAAGGACGGAGGGAAGGAAGGACGGAGGGAAGGAAGGACGGAGGGAAGGAAGGACGGAGGGAAGGAAGGACGGAGGGAAGGAAGGACGGAGGGAAGGAAGGACGGAGGGAAGGAAGGACGGAGGGAAGGAAGGACGGAGGGAAGGAAGGACGGAGGGAAGGAAGGACGGAGGGAAGGACGGAGGGAAGGAAGGACGGAGGGAAGGAAGGACGGAGGGAAGGACGGAGGGAAGGAAGGACGGAGGGAAGGAAGGAAGGAAGGACGGAGGGAAGGAAGGAAGGAAGGACGGAGGGAAGGAAGGACGGAGGGAAGGAAGGACGGAGGGAAGGAAGGACGGAGGGAAGGACGGAGGGAAGGAAGGACGGAGGGAAGGAAGGACGGAGGGAAGGACGGAGGGAAGGAAGGACGGAGGGAAGGAAGGAAGGAAGGACGGAGGGAAGGAAGGAAGGAAGGACGGAGGGAAGGAAGGACGGAGGGAAGGAAGGACGGAGGGAAGGAAGGACGGAGGGAAGGACGGAGGGAAGGAAGGACGGAGGGAAGGAAGGACGGAGGGAAGGAGGGACGGATGGAAGGAAGGAAGGAAGGACGGAGGGAAGGAAGGACGGAGGGAAGGACGGAGGGAAGGAAGGACGGAGGGAAGGAAGGACGGAGGGAAGGAAGGACGGAGGGAAGGAAGGACGGAGGGAAGGAAGGACGGAGGGAAGGACGGAGGGAAGGAAGGACGGAGGGAAGGAAGGAAGGAAGGACGGAGGGAAGGAAGGACGGAGGGAAGGAAGGACGGAGGGAAGGAAGGACGGAGGGAAGGAAGGACGGAGGGAAGGAAGGACGGAGGGAAGGAAGGACGGAGGGAAGGAAGGACGGAGGGAAGGAAGGACGGAGGGAAGGACGGAGGGAAGGAAGGACGGAGGGAAGGAAGGACGGAGGGAAGGAAGGACGGAGGGAAGGACGGACGGAGGGAAGGAAGGACGGAGGGAAGGACAGACGGCGGGAAGGAAGGACGGAGGGAAGGAAGGACGGAGGGAAGGAAGGACGGAGGGAAGGAAGGACGGAGGGAAGGACAGACGGCGGGAAGGAAGGACGGAGGGAAGGAAGGACGGAGGGAAGGACGGCGGGAAGGAAGGACGGAGGGAAGGAAGGACGGAGGGAAGGACGGAGGGAAGGAAGGACGGAGGGAAGGACAGACGGCGGGAAGGAAGGACGGAGGGAAGGAAGGACGGAGGGAAGGAAGGACGGAGGGAAGGAAGGACGGAGGGAAGGACAGACGGCGGGAAGGAAGGACGGAGGGAAGGAAGGACGGAGGGAAGGAAGGACGGAGGGAAGGAAGGACGGAGGGAAGGAAGGACGGAGGGAAGGAAGGACGGAGGGAAGGAAGGACGGAGGGAAGGAGACGGAGAGAACGGGAGGGAATCATACAGTGTCTAATAGCTTAGAAGAAGAATCCAGTAGTCTTTATAGTGAGCATGTGACAGAGGATCGAGTCTACACTATTTCCGCCGAAGCATCCACACTGGTTTAACGCTTCACAATGATGATGATAGGTAACACAGTGGCAACTTCAATGAACTTGAGGCTGAAATCCACAACCAGGTGAGGTTTAAATCCACAACCAGGTGAGGTTTAAATCCACAACCAGGTGAGGTTTAAATCCACAACCAGGTGAGGTTAAATCCACAACCAGGTGAGGTTTAAATCCACAACCAGGTGAGGTTTAAATCCACAACCAGGTGAGGTTTAAATCCACAACCAGGTGAGGTTTAAATCCACAACCAGGTGAGGTTTAAATCCACAACCAGGTGAGGTTTAAATCCACAACCAGGTGAGGTTAAATCCACAACCAGGTGAGGTTTAAATCCACAACCAGGTGAGGTTTAAATCCACAACCAGGTGAGGTTTAAATCCACAACCAGGTGAGGTTTAAATCCACAACCAGGTGAGGTTTAAATCCACAACCAGGTGAGGTTTAAATCCACAACCAGGTGAGGTTTAAATCCACAACCAGGTGAGGTTTAAATCCACAACCAGGTGAGGTTTAAATCCACAACCAGGTGAGGTTTAAATCCACAACCAGGTGAGGTTTAAATCCACAACCAGGTGAGGTTTAAATCCACAACCAGGTGAGGTTTATATCCACAACCAGGTGAGGTTTAAATCCACAACCAACTTATGCCTAGAACAGATTAACTTGGTGGCACTCGATGTATGCACAAGGCTTATTCCTCTAAGAAAAAGGAGGAGTAGATGTAAAACAGAAAGAGACAGGCGCTCCCTTTACAGGCGACGGAAAAGAATAACAGAGCGGCTAAAAGAGGTCAATATATCTGAAATGCGTAGTGAAATCGAAAGAAACCCAAAGTATTTCTTCTCCTATGCCAAATCAAAATCGAGAACAACGTCCAGTATTGGGCCCCTACTTAAACAAGATGGGTCCTACACAGATGACAACAAGGAAATGAGTGAGCTACTCAAGTCCCAATATGACTCAGTTTTTAGCAAGCCGCTAACCAGACTGAGAGTCGAAGATCAAAATGAATTTTTTATGAGAGAGCCACAAAATTTGATTAACACAAGCCTATCCGATGTTATCCTGACGCCAAATGACTTCGAACAGGCGATAAATGACATGCCCATGCACTCTGCCCCAGGGCCAGACTCATGGAACTCTGTGTTCATCAAGAACTGCAAGAAGCCCCTATCACGAGCCTTTTCCATCCTATGGAGAGGGAGCATGGACACGGGGGTCGTCCCACAGTTACTAAAAACAACAGACATAGCCCCACTCCACAAAGGGGGCAGTAAAGCAACAGCAAAGAACTACAGACCAATAGCACTAACATCCCATATCATAAAAATCTTTGAAAGGGTCCTAAGAAGCAAGATCACCACGCATCTAGAAACCCATCAGTTACACAACCCAGGGCAACATGGGTTTAGAACAGGTCGCTCCTGTCTGTCTCAACTATTGGACCACTACGACAAGGTCCTAAATGCACTAGAAGACAAAAAGAATGCAGATGTAATATATACAGACTTTGCAAAAGCCTTCGACAAGTGTGACCATGGCGTAATAGCGCACAAAATGCGTGCTAAAGGAATAACAGGAAAAGTCGGTCGATGGATCTATAATTTCCTCACTAACAGAACACAGAGAGTAGTCGTCAACAGAGTAAAGTCCGAGGCAGCTACGGTGAAAAGCTCTGTTCCACAAGGCACAGTACTCGCTCCCATCTTGTTCCTCATCCTTATATCCGACATAGACAAGGATGTCAGCCACAGCACCGTGTCTTCCTTTGCAGATGACACCCGAATCTGCATGACAGTGTCTTCCATTGCAGACACTGCAAAGCTCCAGGCAGACATCAACCAAATCTTTCAGTGGGCTGCAGAAAACAATATGAAGTTCAACGATGAGAAATTTCAATTACTCAGATATGGTAAACATGAGGAAATTAAATCTTCATCAGAGTACAAAACAAATTCTGGCCACAAAATAGAGCGAAACACCAACGTCAAAGACCTGGGAGTGATCATGTCGGAGGATCTCACCTTCAAGGACCATAACATTGTATCAATCGCATCTGCTAGAAAAATGACAGGATGGATAATGAGAACCTTCAAAACTAGGGAGGCCAAGCCCATGATGACACTCTTCAGGTCACTTGTTCTATCTAGGCTGGAATATTGCTGCACACTAACAGCACCTTTCAAGGCAGGTGAAATTGCCGACCTAGAAAATGTACAGAGAACTTTCACGGCGCGGATAACGGAGATAAAACACCTCAATTATTGGGAGCGCTTGAGGTTCCTAAACCTGTATTCCCTGGAACGCAGGAGGGAGAGATACATGATTATATACACCTGGAAAATCCTAGAGGGACTAGTACCGAACTTGCACACGAAAATCACCCACTACGAAAGCAAAAGACTTGGCAGACGATGCACCATCCCCCCAATGAAAAGCAGGGGTGTCACTAGCACGTTAAGAGACCATACAATAAGTGTCAGGGGCCCGAGACTGTTCAACTGCCTCCCAGCACACATAAGGGGGATTACCAACAGACCCCTGGCAGTCTTCAAGCTGGCACTGGACAAGCACCTAAAGTCAGTTCCGGATCAGCCGGGCTGTGGCTCGTATGTTGGTTTGCGTGCAGCCAGCAGCAACAGCCTGGTTGATCAGGCTCTGATCCACCAGGAGGCCTGGTCTCAGACCGGGCCGCGGGGGCGTTGACCCCCGGAACTCTCTCCAGGTAAACTCCAGGTAAATCCACAACCAGGTGGTTTAAATCCACAACCAGATGAGGTTGAAATCCACAACCAGGTGAGGTTTAAATCCACAACCAGGTGGGATTTAAATCACCAGAGGTGAGCACTGAGAATCGCTTCTGTTATTAAGTTCTCAAACAGACTGATGGACCCGCCTCATCCTGGTTAATGGACCGGATTTTATGTTGCTTCCAGTTAGCTTAAATACAAGTGATCACCTAGGTGTGTGTGTGTGTGTGTGTGTGTGTGTGTGTGTGTGTGTGTGTGCGCACCTATCTGTGGTTGCAGGGGTCGAATCATAGCTCCTGGGCCCACCTCTTCACTAGTCCCTACTATGGTCACTCTCTCCCTGCTCCATGAGCTTTGTCAAACCTCGTCTTAAAACTATGTATAGTTCCTGCCTCCACTACGTCACTTGCCAGACTTCCACTTCCTGACAACTCTATGACTAAAGAAATACTGTGTGTGTGTGTGTGTGTGTGTGTGTGTGTGTGTGTGTGTGTGTGTGTGTGTGTGTGTGTGTGTGTGTGTGTGTGTGTGTGTGTGTGTGTGTGTGTGTGTGTGTGTGTGTGTGTGTGTGTGTGTGTGTGTGTGTGCACCCCAGTTCCTGTCCATTTTAAGGGATTATCAGTACTTAATAAAACGCAGGTGCACGCACATTCACATACAAGCAGGTTCACGCAGACGCGCGCGATCTTGCAAGTATGCACGCATGCACGCACGCATGCACGCACGCATACACACAAATACAAAACTATTAGTATCATATATTTTCCTAAATTTCTCCTAGTTCTACATTTCCTGCATTTTCCCAGATTTTCTACATTTTCCAATACTTTTTTTGATCTGCCTTCCTGCCTTTTCCCAATATTTTCCTATACGTTTCCTAGATCTTAAAATAACACGATCAATACCATTTTAATAATGGCTGGGAATCACTGATCCCGAGGGACGACAAACTGATCACCTTATGTCTAGCGCATCGTGAGGATTGATCCAGGTTCTTGGATCAAGAGATACTCGCCGGCACCATGGCACCTCCATGGAGGGAACAATAGGAAGAGGAAGTAATAACGATGATAAAAGAGAAACAACACACACACACCCTCGTTGCCACCGTGTTGTTGTGGTGGTGGTGTTAAGGGTTACCACGACTCAAGCCTTCTTTAGTCCTGCCTCACGGGAGTCTACAAAATGTATAATAATAATAATAATAATAATAATAATAATAATAATAATAATAATATCTTTATTTCTACAAGTATATGTACAAAGTATACAGATCATAGCTGACATCAATGACATACTACTATATAGAAAGCCTAGTTATGCAGAGAATTTCGGGCAAATTAGGTCAATTTTGTCCCCAGGATGTGGCCCACACCAGTCCACTAACACCCAGGTACCTATTTTATTGATGGGTGAACATGGAGAGCAGGTGTCTTAAGGAAACACGTCCTAATGTTTTCCAGCCGTACTGTGGAATCATCCCCGGACCTCCTTTGTGTGAGCTGAGTGTGCTTGTGATTGAGTTACGGGACACTACTGACCAAGTTATCATCTTATACCCAATGCATCGTGAGGACTGATCCATGTTCTTGGATCAATGGACACTCACCGGCACCTCCCTGGAGGGAACAATGTTGACACAGAATAAAACACAGCACAAACATACACAAGTCTGCCACCGTGTTGTTGTGGTGGTGTTAAGGATCACCACAACTCGCGCCTTCTTGAGACCTGCCTCCCGGGAGTCAGGAATATAAATAGTATATATGTGTATGTGTATATATATATATATTGGCCGAATAGGAGCTGGAAATAAGAGGAAAATACAATTTTCTTCGCCAAACACAGAGACGGAAACAGCATTCTCCCAATTAGGTCAGGTGGAGCTTTTGTCTAAACCCAAGAGAGCCAAACACCAGCTCCCGACCCTCCACTGCGCATCATCCCAATGTAAGTCACAAACAACAGGCCACGCAATTTTAACATTATTATTATTATTATTATTATTATTATTATTATTATAATCAAAAAGAAGCGCTAAGCCACAAGGGCTATACCAATTTTAGCAAATTTCGATTTTTTATTCTATTTTTCTGCTAAAATTGCAATTCTTTGGTTAAAAAAAAACATTAAAATAAAAGTGCCTAAATTTACAGATTACAATTAATTTTCATATTTAATAAACAAATTTAGGGAGTTGACTGGCTGAGAGCTTGCTATCTGCTGAGAGAGTGGCTGTCCGCTGAGAGCTATCTGCTGAGAGCGTGGCTGTCTCCCGACTCACTCATTCCGATTTTGCATCCCGTGAATCGAGGATAAAATGCTCGACCATTAACCCATAATATAAACACCGAGAGGTGTGTAACTCTCAGTGTATGTGCCCTGACAGCTTACTGTCATCCCTATAACAATAAATATCTCATCCTTAACTGGTCGAGTGCAGGTGACACGCAGCCTTAATGACCCTAATGTGGTTGATAGGCTTTAAATCCCCATGAACCAACCCATATTTTGTCCGCTCGTACCTGATGCTCCAGTAGGCACCCTAGTACCTAGCAAGATACC
>NW_027196196.1:42500-57500 GCF_038502225.1 Cherax quadricarinatus | reverse complement strand
CTCACCAGCCTCACTCACCAGCCTCACTCACCAGCCTCACTCACCAGCCTCACTCACCAGCCTCACTCACCAGCCTCACTCACCAGCCTCACTCACCAGTCTCACTCACCAGCCTCACTCACCAGCCTCACTCACCAGCCTCACTCACCAGTCTCACTCACCAGCCTCACTCACCAGCCTCACTCACCAGTCTCACTCACCAGCCTCACTCACCAGCCTCACTCACCAGCCTCACTCACCAGCCTCACTCACCAGCCTCACTCACCAGCCTCACTCACCAGTCTCACTCACCAGTCTCACTCACCAGCCTCACTCACCAGCCTCACTCACCAGCCTCACTCACCAGCCTCACTCACCAGCCTCACTCACCAGCCTCACTCACCAGCCTCACTCACCAGCCTCACTCACCAGCCTCACTCACCAGTCTCACTCACCAGCCTCACTCACCAGCCTCACTCACCAGCCTCACTCACCAGCCTCACTCACCAGCCTCACTCACCAGTCTCACTCACCAGCCTCATTCACCAGCCTCACTCACCAGCCTCACTCACCAGCCTCACTCACCAGCCTCACTCACCAGCCTCACTCACCAGCCTCACTCACCAGCCTCACTCACCAGCCTCACTCACCAGTCTCACTCACCAGTCTCACTCACCAGTCTCACTCACCAGCCTCATTCACCAGCCTCACTCCCCAGCCCCACTCACCAGCCTCACTCACCAGTCTCACTCACCAGTCTCACTCACCAGTCTCACTCACCAGCCTCATTCACCAGTCTCACTCACCAGTCTCACTCACCAGCCTCACTCACCAGTCTCACTCACCAGCCTCATTCACCAGCCTCACTCACCAGCCTCACTCACCAGCCTCACTCACCAGCCTCACTCACCAGCCTCACTCACCAGCCTCACTCACCAGCCTCACTCACCAGCCTCACTCACCAGCCTCACTCACCAGCCTCACTCACCAGCCTCATTCATCAGCCTCACTCACCAGCCTCACTCACCAGCCTCACTCACCAGCCTCACTCACCAGCCTCACTCACCAGCCTCACTCACCAGCCTCACTCACCAGCCTCACTCACCAGCCTCACTCACCAGCCTCACTCACCAGCCTCACTCACCAGCCTCACTCACCAGCCTCATTCACCAGCCTCACTCACCAGCCTCACTCACCAGCCTCACTCACCAGCCTCACTCACCAGCCTCACTCACCAGCCTCACTCACCAGCCTCACTCACCAGCCTCACTCACCAGCCTCACTCACCAGCCTCACTCACCAGCCTCACTCACCAGCCTCACTCACCAGCCTCACTCACCAGCCTCATTCACCAGCCTCACTCACCAGCCTCACTCACCAGCCTCACTCACCAGCCTCACTCACCAGCCTCACTCACCAGCCTCACTCACCAGCCTCACTCACCAGCCTCACTCACCAGCCTCACTCACCAGCCTCACTCACCAGCCTCATTCACCAGCCTCACTCACCAGCCTCACTCACCAGCCTCACTCACCAGCCTCACTCACCAGCCTCACTCACCAGCCTCACTCACCAGCCTCACTCACCAGCCTCATTCACCAGCCTCACTCACCAGCCTCACTCACCAGCCTCACTCACCAGCCTCACTCACCAGCCTCACTCACCAGCCTCACTCACCAGCCTCACTCACCAGCCTCATTCACCAGCCTCACTCACCAGCCTCACTCACCAGCCTCACTCACCAGTCTCACTCACCAGTCTCACTCACCAGTCTCACTCACCAGTCTCACTCACCAGCCTCACTCACCAGCCTCACTCACCAGTCTCACTCACCAGCCTCATTCACCAGCCTCACTCACCAGCCTCACTCACCAGCCTCACTCACCAGCCTCATTCACCAGCCTCACTCACCAGCCTCACTCACCAGCCTCATTCACCAGCCTCACTCACCAGCCTCACTCACCAGCCTCACTCACCAGCCTCACTCACCAGTCTCACTCACCAGTCTCACTCACCAGCCTCATTCACCAGCCTCAATCACCAGCCTCACTCACCAGCCTCACTCACCAGCCTCACTCACCAGTCTCACTCACCAGCCTCATTCACCAGCCTCAATCACCAGCCTCACTCACCAGCCTCACTCACCAGTCTCACTCACCAGCCTCACTCACCAGCCTCACTCACCAGCCTCACTCACCAGCCTCATTCATCAGCCTCACTCACCAGCCTCACTCACCAGCCTCACTCACCAGCCTCACTCACCAGCCTCACTCACCAGCCTCACTCACCAGCCTCACTCACCATCCTCACTCACCAGCCTCACTCACCAGCCTCACTCACCAGCCTCACTCACCAGCCTCACTCACCATCCTCACCAGTCTCACTCACCAGCCTCACTCACCAGCCTCACTCACCAGCCTCACTCACCAGCCTCACTCACCATCCTCACCAGCCTCACTCACCAGCCTCACTCACCAGCCTCACCAGTCTCACTCACCAGCCTCACTCAACAGCCTCACTCACCAGCCTCACTCACCAGCCTCACTCACCATCCTCACCAGTCTCACTCACCAGCCTCACTCAACAGCCTCACTCACCAGCCTCACTCACCAGCCTCACTCACCAGCCTCACTCACCAGCCTCACTCACCAGCCTCACTCACCAGTCTCACTCACCAGCCTCACTCACCAGCCTCACTCACCAGCCTCACTCACCAGCCTCACTCACCAGCCTCACTCAACAGCCTCACTCACCAGCCTCACTCACCAGTCTCACTCACCAGCCTCACTCAACAGCCTCACTCACCAGCCTCACTCACCAGTCTCACTCACCAGTCTCACTCACCAGTCTCACTCACCAGTCTCACTCACCAGCCTCACTCACCAGCCTCACTCACCAGTCTCACTCACCAGCCTCACTCACCAGTCTCACTCACCAGCCTCACTCACCAGCTTCACTCACCAGCCTCACCACCACCACACTACTCACCACCTCCAGTTGCTTGTGGTAGACAGAGCTGGAGTGGTTGGCCTCAATGAGTGACTTGCCGGAGTTAAAGATGGAACAAATGCACATTCCCAGTGAGAACATGTCACTCAACACACTGCATGTTGATCCAGTCTGCACCTCAGGAGCTGAAACAACACAAGAAAAATAAACCTTTACTAATTATACGTATGCAGAACAGCTACGTGAAAAAATAGTGAAATTCCAAGCGCTCTCGTGACTTCTCACATATTATCAAGGAACTATAAAAATAAAAGGTTAACATGAAGGCATATAAGGACGAGACTACACCTCACTGCCACCCCACAACAACACCTGACTTTTTATGATGATTTAGGTAGGTAGTCAGTGACCCGTGAAACACAGCTTATATTCTACCCAAAAGTTTGTCTAATGTACCTTAAATTCTTCCCAAATTTTATTATAAATAAAACCAATGTATATAAACCAAAAGAAATATTCATATTATTTTCAAAACTGCTTTTTATGAAACAAGATTCAATAATATTCCTGTCGACCATCGACTTTCTTGATACAACTTTCTCAGTCTATTAAAAATCAATTGGATGGTTAAAATCTCTCACATGAATAAACAGAACATTGGAATCTTGTCCAGTTCTAATGCTATATTTATGTTGTTTTAATCTTAGTTCGAGATTTTTACCAGTTTGACCGTAATAAACTTTATCACAAATTTGACAAGGAATCTTATAGACACATCCATCAGCATTTGCCGGGAATTTTTTATCAATTTTTTTTTACCTATATCAAGATTTTTAAATACAACTTTGATATTAAAAATTTAAAGTAGAGAAGGCATATCAACCAAGTTTTCATGGTAAGGGAGAACCAACATATTTTTAGTTGAATAAGGTTGGTTGTCCCTTTTTTGAACTATAAAAATTTTTCCAGGTATTTTAAAGGATTTATCAAACAAGTTTCTTGGGTATTTTAGATCATTAGCTATTTCATAAATTTAGGAAATTTCTTCATCTATGAACTCTGAACTACACTTACGTAAAGCTCTCAGAAACATTGATGAGAAAACCGACAGTTTAACTTTATCTTGATGTGAAGAATAATAGTGGACATAGGAACAGTTATTTGTAGGTTTTCTGAAATTTTAAATTTAAAATCATTGTTACTCTTAATAATTAAAACATCTAGAAAAGGCAATGAGTTATTTTCTTCAAACTCAACAGTAAAGTTTACAGAATGAGGTAAACTATTTAATTTAACAAGGAAATGGTTTATATCTACAGCCTTGGACATAAGACACAAAGTATCACCAACATACCTATACCACATAGCTCTATTAGGAAGGTTTGTGTTAAGCAATCTTGTTTAAAAAAATTCCATGAATAAATTACTAAGAACAGGTGAGAGAGGATTTCCCATTGCCATACCAAATGTCTGAATGTAAAACTCCTCATTAAACACAAATTTTACACCAACAATACAAAGTTTAATGAGTTAAATGATAGTAAAAATTGGCAATGGTAAATCGTAATTAACAAGTTCTTCAGATAAGAAAATAAATCATCAACTGGAACTTTTGTAAACAACGAAGTAGCATCAAAACTAATCATGTTGAAATCGTTTAAGTCAGTCAAGGTGCTTAATTTATCCACTAAATCTATGTTGCAAGCTAGCTTTTCTTGTAATTAAAATTCGCATTGAAAACCAGACCCTTGTTTGATTTCAGCTGATTAAAACATTGCAGAATTCTATGTATGAATGTCTAAGCTCTAGCCAGGTAAAGTATTCTTCCTGATCTCTCGTTTAAATTACCTCCAATACAGTATCTACCAAAATGCTCGTGTACAAACTGTAAATATAATTAGTGGTGGGAATACACGAGTACTCAAACAACAGCCTCTGTTGTATGCTTTTCTCTTGAACATTTCTCGGTTGGTTTAATTGTCCCCTTGCTAGTGTTTCATCTTTACTGCCAGGTATCACAGGTCATGTAAGCCGTCGTCAAAAACTTAAATATTTAATAAAATAATGACCAGCCAGGAATATAAAGAATATGAGCCAAGAAGGAATGCGGCGAGTATGAGCAACAGGTGTAAGGAGACTAACACAGGTACCTACTTACTGCTAGGTGAGCAAGAACAACAGGTGCAAGGAGACTAACACAGGTACCTACTTACTGCTAGGTGAGCAAGAACAACAGGTGCAAGGAGACTAACACAGGTACCTACTTACTGCTAGGTGAGCAAGAACAACAGGTGCAAGGAGACTAACACAGGTACCTACTTACTGCTAGGTGAGCAAGAACAACAGGTGCAAAGAGACTAACACAGGTACCTACTTACTGCTAGGTGAGCAAGAACAACAGGTGCAAGGAGACTAACACAGGTACCTACTTACTGCTAGGTGAGCAAGAACAACAGGTGCAAGGAGACTAACACAGGTACCCACTTACTGCTAGGTGAGCAAGAACAACAGGTGCAAGGAGACTAACACAGGTACCCACTTACTGCTAGGTGAGCAGAAGAAACAGGTACAGGGTAACACTGTAAAAGTCTCCACTAGCACAAATACTGTAATTTTACTTTCACTTGCTACATGAAGCAGTAAATTGTTATACTCCCCATTTTAGTTCACAGAATTTACTTAAACGTTGAGAAAACTATTTTTTTTTCCTCCTGGACCTCAGAGAGCATTTTCTCCACATATAAACAAACCACTCAGAGAGCATTTTCTCCACATAAACAAACCATTCAGAAAGCATTTTCTCCACATATAAACAAACCACTCAGAGAGCATTTTCTTAACACAAACAAACCACTCAGAGAGCATTTTCTCCACATATAAACAAACCACTCAGAGAGCATTTTCATAACACATAAACAAACCACTCACAGAGCATTTTCTTCACATAAACAAACCACTCTGAGAGCATTTTCTCCACAGGGATACACAGTGCTGGCTTTAAGGCTATTTAGGAACCATCTGCTTACTGGGTAAACAGGGTGAAATCCCGCGGAGCTCTCACAACATAAGGTTATCCCGTGAAGAGAGACACACAAGCACTTCAGGCCGTGTTTACTAATTTTTTTACCAAATTGTATAGCTGGAGAGCCACTCAGCGAGCATGTTTCCCGCCAGAAGTCGAATACAGAAACTTGCTAACATAAAATAGCTGTAGCGTATGCACTGAGAGGTGTGTATTTCTCAGTGCATACACAATGAGAGGTGTTTATCTCTCAGTGTATATAAAATGAGAGGTGTATATCTCTTACTGTATATACACCGAGAGGTATGTATCTCTCAGTGTACATACACCCAGTGTACATTCTAACTTATCAGTCACCTGGTATATATATATATATATATATATATATATATATATATATATATATATATATATATATATATATCACACACACACACCAGGAAGTTATACAGCAGATACGGGCAACAAGGTAACAGAGGGACAACTACATGGTCTGAATTGCTACAAAAGGGACCGTGTACGTCGCTCTTAATGAAGATACAATGTGTATATTGGGAACCATTGGTCAATGTTACAGAGAGAGAGCCAATTACGTAGTTAAATTGTTTGTACACACACACACGCGCAAGGACACACACACACACACACACACACACACACACACACACACACACACACACACACACACACACACACACACACACACATACACACACACACTAACACACACACACACACACCACAAACAGACTGGTAATTACACACGCACACGTGGTAATAACAGAGTCCAATTAAGCCTTGGCATTAGGTCGTTACGACCTTAAACTACTGAGTAGTTAAACTTGTTTCAACAACAACAACAACAACAACAACAACCTGCTCCTATATCCTTCTGCTTGATGTAGTTCACATATAAAACACTACTACTACTACTGCTATACTACTACTACTACTAGAACTTCTAATGCTACTATTCTACTATGACTACTACTATTACTACTACTGCTACTATTAATACTGCTAATATTAATACTGCTACTATTACTATTATTACTACTACTACAACTACTACTACTACTGCTACCACTACAACTACTACCAAGTAGTAGTAGTGGTACTTAATAATAATAATAATAATAATAATAAGATACAAAATGCTTAAGTTCTTGCATGTCAATAATGCTATAAACGTGACAGGTTGCAACACCGGAAAATGTTGCTCGCCTTTGCAATGACGATGAAAGTGATAAATAACGAGGGAAGAGGTGAATAATAAAGATTTATTTAGTAAAGATGAGTAGACAGACAGGTAGAGTTAAGCAGATAGACACATAGGCAGGCAGACATACAGACAGGTAGGCTGATAGACAGGTAGACAGGGAGGCAAGCAATGAGACAGGCAGGTAGACATGCAATCAGGCAGGTAGACAGGTAGGTAGATATTCTGATAGGCAGGTAGACAGTCAGTCAGGCAGGTAAATAGGCAGGCAATCAGACAGGCAGGTAGACAGGCAGGCAGACATCCTGACAGGAAGGCAGACAGTCAGTCAGGCAGGTAGACAGGAAGGTAGATAATCAGACAGACAGACATTGTGCTAAATGATGAGTAAACAAAACACTGGCTATCCCCTTCTCCCCTCTTCCTCCCCTTCCCCCCCCCTCCCCTAGACCTTACCTGCCTGGGTCGATAACCTGACTTTACCTCCCCCTCCTCTCTCCCTCTCCCCACAACTCCCCTCTATCCCCCTCTCCTGCCTCACCCCTAAACCTGCCTTCTCCCCTCTGCCCTCTTCCACCCTCTCTCTCCTTCTCCCCTCACCCTCCTTCCTCACTTCACCTATTCCATCTCTACCTTTCATCACAGCCTTCTATGTAATCTCCCACCATTCTCTTCTCAATAGGTTCAGAATTAATGAGAAGGAAGATCCGCGCTATATAGAGGGAACGAGTTGGTTAATCATGCTAAAAGGATCAAGAAATATATCTTTGGAGGGAATGAAAGAAGGAAGTTTATATATAGAGAGGAGAGTTTATACAGAGGGAGGGGGATTTATATAGAGGAAGGAGGGTTTATATATAGAGAGAAGGGTTTGTATAGAGGGAGGAGAGTTTATACAGAGGGAGGGGGATTTATATAGAGGAAGGAGGGTTTATATATAGAGAGAAGGGTTTGTATAGAGGGAGGAGAGTTTATACAGAGGGAGGGGGATTTATATAGAGGAAGGAGGGTTTATATATAGAGAGAAGGGTTTGTATAGAGGGAGGAGAGTTTATACAGAGGGAGGGGGATAGAGCAGTGGTTCCCAAACTTTTTCAGCTTGTTACCCAATTTAACATGCCACATAAAGCATGTTACCCCTTTCACAAAATGTTGTTATTATTGATATATATGGCTAAACGTGAACGTATACAGCCTCGCATACTCTGCTAATCCTAGCAAAACCATTGAAAACGTAAGAACCACACATACATTATATATAAAATTAATAATAGCTACAAATTCACAGTAACAGTGGGTAAATACTAACTATATACTGCACAGGGCAGTACACATACATACCAGCTTATGTCTACCTCGGCTGATGCTCACAGATAAACTGACAGTGTGAAATAGAGGCAGCCTCAGGAAGTGAGTGACGCGTACTGGACAGGTCGATCTGGGCTACTGAGTGACTTTTGTCCTGAAGCATACTTGTCAAAATACTTTTGGGTTTCCACACACTTAGCTATATATTTCTTCTTTTCTAATACTGTATATTAGTTTTTGATGTTTATTGTTATTTGGTTTAACTTTATTACTTACTTATAATAGGTTTACTTTACAACTTTATATACTAAGACAAAGTTAACAATAATCCTCATACCGGGTACCGCATTGTTTTCTTGATTTTCAGAATTCATAACTTTTTTTCTGTCACCCCTCCATTACCCCCCAAAAATGGTTAAATTACCCCCAGGGGGTAATTTACCCCCAGTTTGGGAACCACTGGTATAGAGGGAGGAGGGTTTATATAGAGGGAGGAGGGTTTGTATAGAGGGAGGAGGGCTTACATAGAGGGAGGAGGGTTTATATATAGAGAGGAGGGTTTGTATAGAGGGAGGAGGGCTTACATAGAGGGAGGAGGGTTTATATATCGAGAGGAGGGTTTGTATAGAGGGAGGAGGGCTTACATAGAAGGAGGAGGGTTTATATAGAGAGAGGAGGGTTTGTATAGAGGGAGGAGGGTTTACATAGAGGGAGGAGGGTTTATATATAGAGAGGAGGGTTTGTATAGAGGGAGGAGGGCTTACATAGAGGGAGGAGGGTTTATATATAGAGAGGAGGGTTTGTATAGAGGGAGGAGGGTTTACATAGAGGGAGGAGGGTTTATATAGAGGGAGGAGGGTTTATATAGAGGGAGGAGGGTTTACATAGAGGGAGGAGGGTTTATATAGAGGGAGGAGGGTTTACATAGAGGGAGGAGGGTTTACATAGAGGGAGTAGGGTTTATATAGAGAGAGGAGGGTTTGTATAGAGGGAGGAGGGTTTACATAGAGGGAGGAGGGTTTATATAGAGGGAGGAGGGTTTATATAGAGGGAGGAGGGTTTATATAGAGGGAGGAGGGTTTATATAGAGGGAGGAGGGTTTATATAGAGGGAGGAGGGTTCACATAGAGGGAGGAGGGTTTATATAGAGGGAGGAGGGTTTATATAGAGGGAGGAGGGTTTATATAGAGGGAGGAGGGTTTATATATAGAGAGGAGGGTTTGTTTAGAGGAAGGAGGGTTTACATAGAGGGAGGAGGGTTTATATAGAGGGAGGAGGGTTTATATAGAGGGAGGAGGGTTTATATAGAGGGAGGAGGGTTTATATAGAGGGAGGAGGGTTTATATAGAGGGAGGAGGGTTTATATAGAGGGAGGAGGGTTTATATAGAGGGAGGGGGGTTTATATAGAGGGAGGAGGGTTTATATAGAGGGAGGAGGGTTTATATAGAGGGAGGAGGCTTTATATAGAGGGAGGAGGGTTTATATAGAGGGAGGAGGGTTTATATAGAGGGAGAAGGGTTATACAGAGGGAGGAAAATTTATATGGATAGAACAAAGGTGTTTATATACTTGAAGTAGAATGGCTTATATAAAGAGAAGACGTGTTTACATAAATGTAAAAATTTATATAGTTGTACGAGAAGTGTTTATATATAAGAGGAATGGGTGTTAGAACAGAGGCAGTGTTTATATAGTTCAGGAGGGGGGCGAGACGTCGTGCAGTGTTTCTTCTCTTAGTGTGGGTTATCTGTGAGGCCAGCACTCAGGAGTGTAACTGGTCAGACTACAGGTTAGGTTAGGTTAGGTTAGGTTAGGTTAGGTTAGGTTAGGATAGGTTAGGTTAGGTTAGGTTAGGTTAGGTTAGGTTAGGTTAGGTTAGGATAGGTTAGGTTAGGTTAGGTTAGGTTAGGTTAGGATAGGTTAGGTTAGGTTAGGTTAGGTTAGGTTAGGTTAGGATAGGTTAGGTTAGGTTAGGTTAGGTTAGGTTAGGTTAGGATAGGTTAGGTTAGGTTAGGTTAGGTTAGGTTAGGTTAGGATAGGTTAGGTTAGGTTAGGTTAGGTTAGGTTAGGTTAGGTAAGGTAAAGTCAGTTTAGATTAGATTATGTTAGGTTAGGGTAGGCTAGGTTAGATTAGGTAAGGTAAAGTTAGTTCAGATTAGATTAGGTTAGGTTGCTAGGTCAGGTAAGGTTCGTCAGAAAACAGGACAAGTGTTTCCTGACGCGGGTCTTAGTCATATGATGACCCACAGCTGGAGCTCTTGGTCATCTGACTGAGGCCTTCCACTGGCTCTCCACTCCATGAGTATAACAATTTCATCCCTACAAGACCACACAAAACTAAACCTTAGTAGTTATCACCATAAATCTTCCTTGCTATTGCTCCTTGACGCACTGACAAGGTCCTTCATGCTGCTAGTGTGACCCTGCACCATCAACCAGCATGATTCATGCTGCTAGTGTGACCCTGCACCATCAACCAGCATGATTCATGCTGCAAGTGTGACCCTGCACCATCAACCAGCATGATTCATGATGCTAGTGTGACCCTGCACCATCAACCAGCATGATTCATGCTGCTAGTGTGACCCTGCACCATCAACCAGCATGATTCATGATGCTAGTGTGACCCTGCACCATCAACCAGCATGATTCATGCTGCTAGTGTGACCCTGCACCATCAACCAGCATGATTCATGCTGCTAGTGTGACCCTGCACCATCAACCAGCATGATTCATGCTGCTAGTGTGACCCTGCACCATCAACCAGCATGATTCATGATGCTAGTGTGACCCTGCACCATCAACTAGCATGATTCATGCTGCTAGTGTGACCCTGCACCATCAACCAGCATGATTCATAAGAACATAAGAACATAAGAACATAAGAACGAAGGAACACTGCAGAAGGCCTACTGGCCCATGCGAGGCAGGTCCAAGTCTCCTACCGGCTTAAGCCAAAGCACCCAACCTAGACAGGTCAGGTCACATTGACTTGAGGGAGGAACACGGCAACCGACCTGTTAGCACAAGCTATCAGGTCTAACTCACACCCACCCACATCTACTCATGTATTTATCCAACCTATTTTTAAAGCTACACAACGTTCTGGCCTCTATAACGGTACTTGGGAGTTTGTTCCACTCATCCACAACTCTATTACCAAACCAGTACTTTCCTATATCCTTCCTGAATCTGAATTTTTCCAACTTAAAACCATTGCTGCGAGTCCTGTCTAGGCTAGATATTTTCAGCACACTATTTACATCCCCTTTATTTATTCCTGTCTTCCACTTATACACCTCAATCATATCCCCCCTAATTCTACGTCTTTCTAGAGAGTGCAGTTTCAGGGCCCTTAGTCTATCCTCATAGGGAAGGTTTCTGATACATGGGATCATCTTTGTCATCCTCCTTTGTACATTTTCCAGAGAATTTATATCCATTCTGTAATACGGTGACCAAAACTGTGCAGCATAATCTAAATGAGGCCTAACCAAGGATGTATAGAGTTGAAGAACAACCTGAGGACTCCTATTATTTATGCTTCTTGATATGAAGCCAAGGATTCTATTAGCTTTATTGCGAACACTTATGCACTGTTGTCTTGGTTTCAGATTACTGCTAACCAGAACTCCTAAATCTTTTTCGCAATCCGTAATATTAAGATCTACATTATTTAGTTTATATGTGGCATGGTTATTGTCCTGTCCAACATTTAGAACTTTGCATTTGTCTATATTAAACTGCATCTGCCACTTCTCCGACCACTGCATCAGTCTATTCAAATCTTCCTGGAGTGCTCGAATGTCCTCGTCAGAATGAATTCGACGGCCTATTTTGGTGTCATCGGCAAACTTGCCGATGTCGCTCTTTATGCCCTCATCTATGTCGTTTATGTAGATTGTGAACAGCAGGGGGCCCAACACTGACCCCTGTGGAACACCGCTCGTGACGCTTCCCCACTCTGATGATGCTAGTGTGACCCTGCACCATCAACCAGCATGATTCATGATGCTAGTGTGACCCTGCACCAACAACCAGCATGATTCATGCTGCTAGTGTGACCCTGCACCATCAACCAGCATGATTCATGATGCTAGTGTGACCCTGCACCATCAACCAGCATGATTCATGATGCTAGTGTGACCCTGCACCATCAACCAGCATGATTCATGATGCTAGTGTGACCCTGCACCAACAACCAGCACGATTCATGCTGCTAGTGTGACCCTGCACCATCAACCAGAATGATTCATGATGCTAGTGTGACCCTGCACCATCAACCACCATGATTCATGATGCTAGTGTGACCCTGCACCATCAACCAGCATGATTCATGCTGCTAGTGTGACCCTGCACCATCAACCAGCATGATTCATGCTGCTAGTGTGACCCTGCACCATCAACCAGCATGATTCATGCTGCTAGTGTGACCCTGCACCATCAACCAGCATGATTCATGCTGCTAGTGTGACCCTGCACCATCAACCAGCATGATTCATGCTGCTAGTGTGACCCTGCACCATCAACCAGCATGATTCATGCTGCTAGTGTGGCCCTGCCCCATCAACCAGCATGATTCATGCTGCTGGTGTGGCCCTGCACCATCAATCAGCATGATTCATGCTGCTAGTGTGACCCTGCACCATCAACCAGCATGATTCATGCTGCTAGTGTGACCCTGCACCATCAACCAGCATGATTCATGCTGCTAGTGTGACCCTGCACCATCAACCAGCATGATTCATGCTGCTAGTGTGACCCTGCACCATCAACCAGCATGATTCATGCTGCTAGTGTGGCCCTGCACCATCAACCAGCATGATTCATGCTGCTAGTGTGACCCTGCACCATCAACCAGCATGATTCATGATGCTAGTGTGACCCTGCACCATCAACCAGCATGATTCATGCTGCTAGTGTGACCCTGCACCATCAACCAGCATGATTCATGCTGCTAGTGTGACCCTGCACCATCAACCAGCATGATTCATGCTGCTGGTGTGGCCCTGCACCATCAATCAGCATGATTCATGCTGCTAGTGTGACCCTGCACCATCAACCAGCATGATTCATGCTGCTAGTGTGACCCTGCACCATCAACCAGCATGATTCATGCTGCTAGTGTGACCCTGCACCATCAACCAGCACGATGCATGCTGCTAGTGTGGCCCTCCACTATCAACCAGCATGATTCATGCTGCTAGTGTGGCCCTGCACCATCAACCAGCTTGATTCATGCTGCTAGTGTGACCCTGCGGGATTCCCCAGTGGAAGTAGGTCCTTCCCAAATTGATGGGCTAGTTGTAGAAGTCGTGAAGAAGGTCATGTAGATGTCCTCTGAATCAAGATACCATGATGTTGCAGTGCCTGACAAGTTGTGCAAGACAGGTATACAATACCGTCCCTATTCACTGACGCCTATATAACCGCCAGTCTCCTTACCTGTGCTTCAGAATCTCTACAACCATGGTGCTGTAAACACCACCTCCAAGGCTGAGGGACTGATTACCTCATCTTTTGTATATAGTTCTTCTGTTTTCTAATTATGTCCAAGAATCTGTATTGATAAAGCCACTTGATGGCGAAACGTCTACAATAAAGATAACCAGATGTTGCACAAGTGTCTTAACTTTCAGCATGATTCATGCTGCTAGTGTGACCCTGCACCATCAACCAGCATGATTCATACTGCTAGCGTGACCCTGCACCATCAACCAGCATGATTCATGCTGCTAGTGTGACCCTGCACCATCAACCAGCATGATTCATGCTGCTAGTGTGACCCTGCACCATCAACCAGCATGATTCATGCTGCTAGTGTGACCCTGCACCATCAACCAGCATGATTCATGCTGCTAGTGTGACCCTGCACCATCAACCAGCATGATTCATGCTGCTAGTGTGACCCTGCACCATCAACCAGCATGATTCATGCTGCTAGTGTGACCCTGCACCATCAACCAGCATGATTCATGCTGCTAGTGTGACCCTACACCATCAACCAGCATGATTCATGCTACAAGAATGAAGAACTTCACCAATGCGTCAAAAACATGGTAAAAGTCCTGGTAAGCTTTACGATCCTTGAACCATGAATAAGATCATGCTGGCGGAAGTTAACCACTGTCAACACCCACTGCATACAAAGTGGAAAATCGGGAACTGTTGAAAGTGAGCGAGAGGAGACACCAGCCTACCATAAACATACAACAGGGAACGGGTAGGGTTCAAACCCATGGCAAGCTAGTCGTAAAACTCCAGGCCAGTGCGTTAACCACTGGGCCAGCCGGCTACAATAAGATTCGTCCAACTAGGTATGTATATACACCATAGGGAGGTTAGCATGGGCCACCACTGTGACCACAAATGTAAGTTTTTACAGATGAATCTCCCGCCAGCGTGGCCGTGACGAACTCTAGCTCATGTCAGGACAAGCGAAAGATCGTCCTCAGGTGTCTGTTACTCCCAAGATGACCCACCACTGCAGCTTTTGGTCGTATGACCGAGAACTTTCACCGG
>NW_027196196.1:27500-40000 GCF_038502225.1 Cherax quadricarinatus | reverse complement strand
ACGTAACGGGTGAGGTTTGAACCAATGGCAAGTGAGTACGTAAAACTCCAGGCAACTAGAATCAAACCAGACCCGTTCTTTGGTTTGCTACCAATAGTAATACTGACCCATCGGGGGGAGGGGAGTAGAGACCTAGCTCCTGGCACCGTCTCTTACACACCTGCAACACCTGTGACAGTCTTGTGATGAGTAAGACACAAGTTCAACACTTGGGTGTTTCTAATGAATAAATGTTTTCTTCAGTCGAATACCGACAGGTGAATATGGTACTTGAGACAGCACACGTGGAGAGGTATTTCTGAAGTGATCAGTCCCTCGGTGACACAACCCTGACTAACAGATACAGATACTAATGCCACAGTCGATGGCCTCCAAAAAACAGATACAGATACCCAGAAAAAAATCCCCCCCCCCCAGTACCAACAATACCACCAGTCCGATGACATTCTTCTTTGCAAATATACAGGGTCTAAAGCCAGCAACAAACAACAAAATACCTTTCATCCGTGGACTGCTTGCAGAGGCAAAGGCAATGTTCGCGGCTTTCACTGAGACCCAC
Organism: Cherax quadricarinatus; assembly: GCF_038502225.1. Taxonomy (NCBI): domain Eukaryota; kingdom Metazoa; phylum Arthropoda; class Malacostraca; order Decapoda; family Parastacidae; genus Cherax; species Cherax quadricarinatus. The sequence goes on along the minus strand of NW_027196196.1, from coordinate 39,441 downwards.
ATAAAGGATCACTTGGACAACGAAATATGGATCCCAGGTTACAACCTATACAGATGTGACAGAGTGAACAGGCAAAAGGGGGGGGGGGTTGGCCTGTACATTGCAGAGTCACTTGTTTGCACAGAACTGCTTAATGCCTCAAATGATGTAGTGGAAGTTTTAGCAGTAAAGGTCGAGAACCAAAACCTAGTCATTGTGGTAGTCTACAAGCCTCCGGATGCAACATCCCAGCAATTCCAGGAACAGCTGTTAAAAATTGACCACTGTCTGGAAAATCTTCCAGCTCCTGCACCCAACATCTTGCTCCTGGGGGATTTCAACTTAAGGCACCTAAAATGGAGGAATATAGCAAATAATATTGTTGCAGTAATAACACCAGGAGGCAGCTCTGATGAAAACTCACACTCACACGAGCTTTTAAATCTCTGCACAAAATTCAATTTAAACCAGCAAATAATAGAGCCTACTAGACTGGAGAATACACTAGACCTCATCTTCACTAACAATGATGATCTGATAAGAAATGTCACCATATCAAAAACAATATACTCAGATCACAACATAATTGAGGTTCAGACATGTATGCGTGGAGCCCCAGACCGACATAATGAGATTAGTCACGAGGGAGCATTCACCAAATTCAACTTCAATAACAAAAACATAAAGTGGGACCAAGTAAACCAAGTCCTAACCGATATAAGCTGGGAAGATATACTAAGCAACACAGACCCCAACTTATGCCTAGAACAGATTAACTTGGTGGCACTCGATGTATGCACAAGGCTTATTCCTCTAAGAAAAAGGAGGAGTAGATGTAAAATAGAAAGAGACAGGCGCTCCCTTTACAGGCGACGGAAAAGAATAACAGAGCGGCTAAAAGAGGTCAATATATCTGAAATGCGTAGGGAGACACTGGTCAGAGAAATAGCAAGCATCGAACTTAAGCTAAAGGAATCTTATAGGAGTCAGGAATCGCGGGAAGAACTAAAAGCCATAAATGAAATCGAAAGAAACCCAAAGTATTTCTTCTCCTATGCCAAATCAAAGTCGAGAACAACGTCCAGTATTGGGCCCCTACTTAAACAAGATGGGTCCTACACAGATGACAGCAAGGAAATGAGTGAGCTACTCAAGTCCCAATATGACTCAGTTTTTAGCAAGCCGCTAACCAGACTGAGAGTCGAAGATCAAAATGAATTTTTTATGAGAGAGCCACAGAATTTGGTTAACACAAGCCTATCCGATGTTATCCTGACGCCAAATGACTTCGAACAGGCGATAAATGACATGCCCATGCACTCTGCCCCAGGGCCAGACTCATGGAACTCCGTGTTCATCAAGAACTGCAAGAAGCCCCTATCACGAGCCTTTACCATCCTATGGAGAGGGAGCATGGACACGGGGGTCGTCCCACAGTTACTAAAAACAACAGACATAGCCCCACTCCACAAAGGGGGCAGTAAAGCAACAGCAAAGAACTACAGACCGATAGCACTAACATCCCATATCATAAAAATCTTTGAAAGGGTCCTAAGAAGCAAGATCACCACCCATCTAGAAACCCATCAGTTACACAACCCAGGGCAACATGGGTTTAGAACAGGTCGCTCCTGTCTGTCTCAACTATTGGATCACTACGACAAGGTCCTAGATGCACTAGAAGACAAAAAGAATGCAGATGTAATATATACAGACTTTGCAAAAGCCTTCGACAAGTGTGACCATGGCGTAATAGCGCACAAAATGCGTGCTAAAGGAATAACAGGAAAAGTCGGTCGATGGATCTATAATTTCCTCACTAACAGAACACAGAGAGTAGTAGTCAACAGAGTAAAGTCCGAGGCAGCTACGGTGAAAAGCTCTGTTCCACAAGGCACAGTACTCGCTCCCATCTTGTTCCTCATCCTCATATCTGACATAGACAAGGATGTCAGCCACAGCACCGTGTCTTCCTTTGCAGATGACACCCGAATCTGCATGACAGTGTCTTCCATTGCAGACACTGCAAGGCTCCAGGCGGACATCAACCAAATCTTTCAGTGGGCTGCAGAAAACAATATGAAGTTCAACGATGAGAAATTTCAATTACTCAGATATGGTAAACACGAGGAAATTAAATCTTCATCAGAGTACAAAACAAATTCTGGCCACAAAATAGAGCGAAACACCAACGTCAAAGACCTGGGAGTGATCATGTCGGAGGATCTCACCTTCAAGGACCATAACATTGTATCAATCGCATCTGCTAGAAAAATGACAGGATGGATAATGAGAACCTTCAAAACTAGGGAGGCCAAGCCCATGATGACACTCTTCAGGTCACTTGTTCTATCTAGGCTGGAATATTGCTGCACACTAACAGCACCTTTCAAGGCAGGTGAAATTGCTGACCTAGAAAATGTACAGAGAACCTTCACGGCGCGCATAACGGAGATAAAACACCTCAATTACTGGGAGCGCTTGAGGTTCCTAAACCTGTATTCCCTGGAACGCAGGCGGGAGAGATACATGATTATATACACCTGGAAAATCCTAGAGGGACTAGTACCGAACTTGCACACGAAAATCACTCACTACGAAAGCAAAAGACTTGGCAGACGATGCAACATCCCCCCAATGAAAAGCAGGGGTGTCACTAGCACGTTAAGAGACCATACAATAAGTGTCAGGGGCCCGAGACTGTTCAACTGCCTCCCAGCATACATAAGGGGGATTACCAACAGACCCCTGGCAGTCTTCAAGCTGGCACTGGACAAGCACCTAAAGTCGGTTCCTGACCAGCCGGGCTGTGGCTCGTACGTTGGTTTGCGTGCAGCCAGCAGTAACAGCCTGGTTGATCAGGCTCTGATCCACCAGGAGGCCTGGTCACAGACCGGGCCGCGGGGGCGTTGACCCCCGGAACTCTCTCCAGGTAAACTCCAGGTAAACCTGGTGACACAACCCTGACTAACCTGGTGACAAAACCCTGACTAACCTGGTGACACAACCCTGACCAACATTTTGATACAACCCTGCATTACACCATGACCTTGAGACAAAGGTCATGACCACGCTGTGAGGCTGACCTCCAGGATCCTCATCAGAGTTCAGTCGTCCTAGTTCCAGGACTAGTCTTGTTGCAAATCTCTGCACTTTCCACAGTTTCACGACCAGCTTTAATATGCAGTAGGTTCCACATCGGTGTTGCGTACTGCAAAATCCACCTCACACGTGTTGCAAAACCGTGATTGGCTCACTGTTGAGATTCCTGAAGGCTAATCTTAGATTCGTGTGTGTGTGTATGTGTGTGTGTGTGTGTGTGTGAGTGTGTGAGTAAGTGTGTGTGAGTGTGTGTAAGACTACACAAGGTCAACAAATCCCTGGCAAGGGAGACTCATTACGGTAATGTGACGGTGACAGGACATTGATCATTCTCCCTCCCTCCTTCCTTCATTCTCCCTTTTTCATTCTCTCCCTCCCTCTCCCTCCCATCTTCCTTTTTTTTCCTCCCTTCGTCTCTGCTTTCCATTTCGTTATTTCCCTTCCTTTATACCTCTCTCTTTCTCTCTCTCTCTCTCTCTCTCTCTCACTCCCTCACATTTGATTAACAATAACTGAAATATAGCAAACAACAACAACACAGTGTTTACACTTCAACACAACCTTCAACACAGTGTTTATCCTTCAACACAACCTTCAACACAGTGTTTACACTTAACACAAACAACAACAACACAGTGTTTACACTTAACACAAACAACAACACAGTGTTTACACTTAACACAACCTTCAACACTGTAGACAAGTGCAGCTTGGATAGATCACTCTTATTCGCGAGTACACAATGTCTGACATACAAAATCAAGCCTTACAAACAAAGGAAAAGTACCTTGGAACAGTAAGAAAGGACCTCAAAGGTACCAGACAGTACCTGCCAGCACCACAGCTATGAAAGCTAGCAGAATGATAGCTTTCAAAGCTAGGGAAGACGAATACGAAATACCATACACCATGCTGACCCCAGAGTACCCTGTGTGTGTGTGTGTGTGTGTACTCACCTAACTGTGGTTGCAGGGGTCAAGTCACAGCTCCCCTATGTGTGTGTGACAGGAAAATCATCCAGTATGACGGAGTATGAAAATAAAACCATCCTGTGTGATAGAAGCTCCATAATAAAAGATTTTCTCTCTCTCTCTCTCTCTCTCTCTCTCTCTCTCTCTCTCTCTCTCTCTCTCTCTCTCTCTCTCTCTCTCTCTCTCTCTCTCTCTCCCTGTCATTGTCCTTCATTCGTCGCCCTCCTACGTTTCGTATCTCTAATTTCCTCCCTGCCACCTGTGTGCCCTCAGTCTCCTCCCCTCACTGCCCTCAGTCTCCTCCCCTCACTGCCCTCCCGTCTCCCCTCATCACTACCCTCACTCTGGCAAGAGCCGGATATTACAGCAGACTCACACGCTTCTCAATATGGACTTCAGTAAGGCTTTTGACAGGGTCCCACATCAGAGACTATTGAGGAAAATTAAGGCACATGGAATAGGAGAAATTTTTTCCTGGATAGAGGCATGGTTGACAAATAGGCAGCAGAGAGTTTGCATAAATGGGGAGAAATCAGAGTGGGGAAGCGTCACGAGCGGTGTTCCACAGGGGTCAGTGTTGGGCCCCCTGCTGTTCACAATCTACATAAACGACATAGATGAGGGCATAAAGTTTGCCGATGACACCAAAATAGGCCGTCGAATTCATTCTGACGAGGACATTAGAGCACTCCAGGAAGATTTGAATAGACTGATGCAGTGGTCGGAGAAGTGGCAGATGCAGTTTAATATAGACAAATGCAAAGTTCTAAATGTTGGACAGGAAAATAACCATGCCACATATAAACTAAATAATGTCGATCTTAATATTACGGATTGCGAAAAAGATTTAGGAGTCCTGGTTAGCAGTAATCTGAAACCAAGACAACAGTGCATAAGTGTTCGCAATAAAGCTAATAGAATCCTTGGCTTCATATCAAGAAGCATAAATAATAGGAGTCCTCAGGTTGTTCTTCAACTCTATATATCCTTGGTTAGGCCTCATTTAGATTATGCTGCACAGTTTTGGTCACCGTATTATAGAATGGATATAAATGCTCTGGAAAACATACAAAGGAGGATGACAAAGTTGATCCCATGTATCAGAAATCTTCCCTATGAGGATAGACTGAGGGCCCTGAATCTGCACTCTCTAGAAAGGCGTAGAATTAGGGGGGATATGATTGAGGTGTATAAATGGAAGACAGGAATAAATAAAGGGGATGTAAATAACGTGCTGAAAATATCTAGCCTAGACAGGACTCGCAGCAATGGTTTTAAGTTGGAAAAATTCAGATTCAGGAAGGATATAGGAAAGCACTGGTTTGGTAATAGAGTTGTGGATGAGTGGAACAAACTCCCGAGTACAGTTATTGAGGCTAAAACGTTGTGTAGTTTTAAAAATAGGTTAGATAAATACATGAGTGGGTGTGGGTGGGTGTGAGTTGGACCTGACTAGCTTGTGCTACTAGGTCAGTTGCCGTGTTCCTTCCTTAAGTGAATGTGACCTGACCTGACTAGGTTGGGGCATTGGCTTAAGCCGGTAGGAGACTTGGACCTGCCTCGCATGGGCCAGTAGGCCTGCTGCAGTGTTCCTCCTTTCTTATGTTCATGTGTGTGTGTGTGTGTGTGTGTGTCTACACCTCTTCCTGCTCTTCCTCTCCCTCCTCTTCCTTCTGTTCCACCTCTTCCTCCTCCTCTTCCTCCCTGCCCTCCTTCACCTGCCTCCTCTCAGCAACACAACTCTCACAATGAACCGGGAACCCCATTGACTTCCCCTACTCTCATCTCCCCTCTCTCTCCCCCTCCTCATCTATTCCTCCTCCTCTCCCCATCCCTCCCTACCCCTCCCCTCTCCCCTCCCCCTCAAACTCCACTTCCAACCCAACACCCAGGCGTGCAAGTCACCCGGGAGGGCACACAACAGTGCCATCCCACACTTCCCAAAGCACCAGTCACTCCCGTGCCGTATCAACGGCACTCTCGACCCCGTGGCACCCCTGGCTGGTGCCCCGGGGTGTCAAACTCCTTTAAATGGATGTGGGTGAGTTTTGCTGCCTCGCAGGTCATGGGCAGGAGGAGAAGTTAAAGGTAGAGGGAGAAACAGTTAGGTGAGTTACGGCGGCTATCTCACAGCCTCATTACCGGCGGCTGAGATGAAGGATGCTGAGCACTCTCTGATCTCAGCAGCGGGATTCTCAGCACTCTCTGATCTCAGCAGCGGGATCCTCAGCACTCTCTGATCTCAGCAGCGGGATCCTCAGCACTCTCTGATCTCAGCAGCGGGATTCTCAGCACTCTCTGATCTCAGCAGCGGGATTCTCAGCATTCTCTGATCTCAGCAGCGGGATTCTCAGCACTCTCTGATCTCAGCAGCGGGATTCTCAGCACTCTCTGATCTCAGCAGCGGGATTCTCAGCACTCTCTGATCTCAGCAGCGGGATTCTCAGCACTCTCTGATCTCAGCAGCGGGATCCTCAGCACTCTCTGATCTCAGCAGCGGGATTCTCAGCACTCTCTGATCTCAGCAGCGGGATTCTCAGCACTCTCTGATCTCAGCAGCGGGATCCTCAGCACTCTCTGATCTCAGCAGCGGGATTCTCAGCACTCTCTGATCTCAGCAGCGGGATCCTCAGCACTCTCTGATCTCAGCAGCGGGATCCTCAGCACTCTCTGATCTCAGCAGCGGGATCCTCAGCACTCTCTGATCTCAGCAGCAGCAAGCTGTGTGATCCGAAGTCTGCACTCCGGAACCACAGTCAGTGACCTTCACTCCAGAACCACAGTCAGTGACCTTCACTCCAGAACCACAGTCAGTGACCTCCACTCCAGAACCACAGTCAGTGACCTTCACTCCAGAACCACAGTCAGTGACCTTCACTCCAGAACCACAGTCAGTGACCTTCACTCCAGAACCACAGTCAGTGACCTCCACTCCAGAACCACAGTCAGTGACCTTCACTCCAGAACCACAATCAGTGACCTTCACTCCAGAATCACAGTCAGTGACCTCCACTCCAGAACCACAGTCAGTGACCTTCACTCCAGAACCACAGTCAGTGACCTCCACTCCAGAACCACAGTCAGTGACCTCCACTCCAGAACCACAGTCAGTGACCTTCACTCCAGAACCACAGTCAGTGACCTTCACTCCAGAACCACAGTCAGTGACCTTCACTCCAGAACCACAGTCAGTGACCTTCACTCCAGAACCACAGTCAGTGACCTTCACTCCAGAACCACAGTCAGTGACCTTCACTCCAGAACCACAGTCAGTGACCTCCACTCCAGAACCACAATCAGTGACCTCCACTCCAGAACCACAGTCAGTGACCTTCACTCCAGAACCACAATCAGTGACCTCCACTCCAGAACCACAGTCAGTGACCTCCACTCCAGAACCACAGTCAGTGACCTCCACTCCAGAACCACAGTCAGTGACCTCCACTCCAGAACCACAGTCAGTGACCTTCACTCCAGAACCACAATCAGTGACCTCCACTCCAGAACCACAGTGACCTCCACTCCAGAACCACAGTCAGTGACCTGCACTCCAGAACCACAGTCAGTGACCTCACTCCAGAACCACAGTCAGTGACCTCCACTCCAGAACCACAATCAGTGACCTTCACTCCAGAACCTCAGTGACCTCCACTCCAGAACCACAATCAGTGACCTCCACTCCAGAACCACAGTCAGTGACCTCCACTCCAGAACCACAGTCAGTGACCTCCACTCCAGAACCACAGTCAGTGACCTCCACTCCAGAACCACAATCAGTGACCTCCACTCCAGAACCACAATCAGTGACCTCCACTCCAGAACCACAGTCAGTGACCTCCACTCCAGAACCACAGTCAGTGACCTCCACTCCAGAACCACAGTCAGTGACCTCCACTCCAGAACCACAGTCAGTGACCTTCACTCCAGAACCACAGTCAGTGACCTCCACTCCAGAACCACAGTCAGTGACCTCCACTCCAGAACCACAGTCAGTGACCTCCACTCCAGAACCACAGTCAGTGACCTCCACTCCAGAACCACAATCAGTCCTCCACTCCAGTCAGTGACCTCCACTCCAGAACCACAGTCAGTGACCTCCACTCCAGAACCACAGTCAGTGACCTCCACTCCAGAACCACAGTCAGTGACCTCCACTCCAGAACCACAATCAGTGACCTTCACTCCAGAACCACAATCAGTGACCTCCACTCCAGAACCACAATCAGTGACCTTCACTCCAGAACCACAGTCAGTGACCTCCACTCCAGAACCACAGTCAGTGACCTCCACTCCAGAACCACAATCAGTGACCTCCACTCCAGAACCACAATCAGTGACCTCCACTCCAGAACCACAATCAGTGACCTCCACTCCAGAACCACAATCAGTGACCTCCACTCCAGAACCACAATCAGTGACCTCCACTCCAGAACCACAATCAGTGACCTCCACTCCAGAACCACAGTCAGTGACCTCCACTCCAGAACCACAATCAGTGACCTTCACTCCAGAACCACAATCAGTGACCTTCACTCCAGAACCACAGTCAGTGACCTCCACTCCAGAACCACAATCAGTGACCTTCACTCCAGAACCACAATCAGTGACCTCCACTCCAGAACAACAATCAGTGACCTTCACTCCAGAACAACAGTCAGTGACCTCCACTCCAGAACAACAATCAGTGACCTCCACTCCAGAACAACAAATGTCAACACCGTCAGGATAAACATCCTTCCAACAAACAATACAACATCCCCCGTTTTATTTTACAAACATTCAGGAGGTTAAAGCGTCCAGCAGGAACAAAACACCGAGTATTATCGGACTCCTGGCGGAGTTAAATGTAGCGTTGGTAGCATTCACAGAGACCCACACAAAAGATCGCTTTGACAACGAGACATGGATACCTGAGCACAACTTAATTAAATGCTACTGAAAGAACAGGTAATAAGGGGGAGGGTAGGAGGGAGGGAGGTATTTAGGGAGAGAGGAAGGGATTTAGGGAGGGAGAGGGGGATTTTGGGAGGGAGGGAGAGGGTTTGGTCCTGCATGTCAAAGACTAGATCGTTTGTACTGAGTTACCGAACACCACTAATAGTGTAGCTGAAAGTCTAGCTAGAAGAAAAAAGAAGTGGACGTATATCTATTGTGGTGGTTTATGAGACTTAAAATATAATGACCCAACAGTTCCAGGAACTGATACAATGACCCAACAGTTCCAGAAACTGATACAATGACCCAACAGTTCCAGGAACTGATACAATGACCCAACAGTTCCAGGAACTGATACAATGACCCAACAGTTCCAGGAACTGATGCAATAACCCAACAGTTCCAGGAACTGATACAATGACCCAACAGTTCCAGGAACTGATACAATGACCCAACAGTTCCAGGAACTGATACAATGACCCAACAGTTCCAGGAACTGATACAATGACCCAACAGTTCCAGGAACTGATACAATGACCCAACAGTTCCAGGAACTGATACAATGACCCAACAGTTCCAGGAACTGATGCAATAACCCAACAGTTCCAGGAACTGATACAATGACCCAACAGTTCCAGGAACTGATACAATGACCCAACAGTTCCAGGAACTGATACAATGACCCAACAGTTCCAGGAACTGATACAATGACCCAACAGTTCCAGGAACTGATGCAATGACCCAACAGTTCCAGAAACTGATACAATGACCCAACAGTTCCAGGAACTGATACAATGACCCAACAGTTCTAGAAACTGATACAATGACCCAACAGTTCTAGAAACTGATACAATGACCCAACAGTTCCAGAAACTGATACAATGACCCAACAGTTCCAGAAACTGATACAATGACCCAACAGTTCCAGAAACTGATACAATGACCCAACAGTTCCAGAAACTGATACAATGACCCAACAGTTCCAGAAACTGATACAATGACCCAACAGTTCCAGAAACTGATACAATGACCCAACAGTTCCAGAAACTGATACAATGACCCAACAGTTCCAGAAACTGATACAATGACCCAACAGTTCCAGAAACTGATACAATGACCCAACAGTTCCAGAAACTGATACAATGACCCAACAGTTCCAGAAACTGATACAATGACCCAACAGTTCCAGGAACTGATACAATGACCCAACAGTTCCAGAAACTGATACAATGACCCAACAGTTCCAGAAACTGATACAATGCAATAACCCCCAACAGTTCCAGGATACTGATACAATGACCCAACAGTTCCAGAAACTGATACAATGACCCAACAGTTCTAGAAACTGATACAATGACCCAACAGTTCCAGAAACTGATACAATGACCCAACAGTTCCAGATGACAATGACCCAACAGTTCCAGGAACTGATACAATGACCCAACAGTTCCAGAAACTGATACAATGACCCAACAGTTCCAGGAACTGATACAATAACCCAACAGTTCCAGATATATATATAGTTTGTTGGATTATGTATTAGTAGTAGAGGGGCCACAGATATATCAGATCACTTTCTAGTTGTAGCTACACTGAGAGTAAAAGGTAGATGGGATACAAGGAGAATAGAAGCATCAGGGAAGAGAGAGGTGAAGGTTTATAAACTAAAAGAGGAGGCAGTTAGGGTAAGATATAAACAGCTATTGGAGGATAGATGGGCAAATGAGAGCATAGGCAATGGGGTCGAAGAGGTATGGGGTAGGTTTAAAAATGTAGTGTTAGAGTGTTCAGCAGAAGTTTGTGGTTACAGGAAAGTGGGTGCGGGAGGGAAGAGGAGCGATTGGTGGAATGATGATGTAAAGAGAGTAGTAAGGGAGAAAAAGTTAGCATATGAGAAGTTTTTACAAAGTAGAAGTGATGCAAGGAGGGAAGAGTATATGGAGAAAAAGAGAGAGGTTAAGAGAGTGGTGAAGCAATGTAAAAAGAGAGCAAATGAGAGAGTGGGTGAGATGTTATCAACAAATTTTGTTGAAAATAAGAAAAAGTTTTGGAGTGAGATTAACAAGTTAAGAAAGCCTAGAGAACAAATGGATTTGTCAGTTAAAAATAGGAGAGGAGAGTTATTAAATGGAGAGTTAGAGGTATTGAGAAGATGGAGGGAATATTTTGAGGAATTGTTAAATGTTGATGAAGATAGGGAAGCTGTGATTTCGTGTATAGGACAAGGAGGAATAACATCTTGTAGGAGTGAGGAAGAGCCAGTTGTGAGTGTGGGGGAAGTTCGTGAGGCAGTAGGTAAAATGAAAGGGGGTAAGGCAGCCGGGATTGATGGGATAAAGATAGAAATGTTAAAAGCAGGTGGGGATATAGTTTTGGAGTGGTTGGTGCAATTATTTAATAAATGTATGGAAGAGGGTAAGGTACCTAGGGATTGGCAGAGAGCATGCATAGTTCCTTTGTATAAAGGCAAAGGGGATAAAAGAGAGTGCAAAAATTATAGGGGGATAAGTCTGCTGAGTATACCTGGTAAAGTGTATGGTAGAGTTATTATTGAAAGAATTAAGAGTAAGACGGAGAATAGGATAGCAGATGAACAAGGAGGCTTTAGGAAAGGTAGGGGGTGTGTGGACCAGGTGTTTACAGTGAAACATATAAGTGAACAGTATTTAGATAAGGCTAAAGAGGTCTTTGTGGCATTTATGGATTTGGAAAAGGCGTATGACAGGGTGGATAGGGGGGCAATGTGGCAGATGTTGCAAGTGTATGGTGTAGGAGGTAGGTTACTGAAAGCAGTGAAGAGTTTTTACGAGGATAGTGAGGCTCAAGTTAGAGTATGTAGGAAAGAGGGAAATTATTTCCCAGTAAAAGTAGGCCTTAGACAAGGATGTGTGATGTCACCGTGGTTGTTTAATATATTTATAGATGGGGTTGTAAGAGAAGTAAATGCGAGGGTC
>NW_027196196.1:0-22500 GCF_038502225.1 Cherax quadricarinatus | reverse complement strand
CACTGACCATGATGGTACCTCCCATACACAGGATGGTTGACACTGTATCACTGGTCATGATGGTACCTCCCATACACAGGATGGTTGACACTGTCACTGACCATGATGGTACCTCCCATACACAGGATGGTTGACACTGTATCACTGGCCATGATGGTACCTCCCATACACAGGATGGTTGACACTGTATCACTGACCATGATGGTACCTCCCATACACAGGATGGTTGACACTGTCACTGACCATGATGGTACCTCCCATACACACTCTCCCTCTGTATGTTAATTGGGGCTCTGGTGGCCTGGTGGGTAAAGCTCTCGCTTCACACGGCGAGGGTCCGGGTTCAATTCCCAGCCAGAGTAGAAACATTAGGGGCGTGTTTCTTTACACCTGTTGTCCCTGTTCACCCATCAGTAAAATGGATACCTGGGTGTTAGTGGACTGGTGTGGGTCGCATCCTGGGACAAAACTGACCTAATTTGCGGGAAATGTTCAGCATAACAAGCAGCTTTCTATATAGTAGTATGTCACTGATGTCAGCTATGGTCTGTATACCTTGTACTTGTAATAAATAAAGATATTATTATTTGTGGGAGCCTCAAGCTTTTGACGAAGTTTGGGTCCGACTTGGACTGTTGTGTAGTCACTGTGTCTGCCAGTAGTTTGTTTCTTGCCTGTCTGTGTATGATTGCTGATTATGTTTACCTGTTTCATGCCTCTCTGTGTCTGTCTGCTGGTTATACGTCTGTTATACGTCTGTCTGTCTGTCTCTAGCCTCGCAAGTGTAAACAAAAATTGTTCGAGGATTTGTCAATAAATGTCTGTGTAGAAGACAATCACACTGTCCTGAAGGGGAGGCTGACTCCACAATGACATTTGCATACCGTGAGAAAGAGAGAGAAAGAAAGAGAGAGAGAGAGAGAGAGAGAGAGAGAGAGAGAGAGAGAGAGAGAGAGAGAGAGAGAGAGAATCTCCTTCAGGTTTAATGCCGTAAATAACGTTTCTAATAACGGGAGTAAATTGCCTAAACTCGCCTTCCTCAGTACCCAGGTACCGTGTACCCCCCTCTCTCTCTCTCTCTCTCTCTCACACACCGTGTACCTTCCTCTCACTCCGTGTACCTACCTCTCACACTGCATACCTGCCTTTCACCTCGTGTACCTGCCTCTCACACCGTGTACCTGCCCACACCGTGTACTTGCCTCACACCGAGTACCTGCTTCTTATATCGTGTACAAACCTCTCACACCGTGTACCTACCTCTAACACAGTGTACTTGCCTCTCACACTGAGTACCTGCCTCTCACACCGTGTACCTGCCTCTCACATCGTGTACCTACCTCTCACACCGTGTACCTACCTCTAACAGTGTAATTGCCTCTCACACTGAGTACCTGCCTCTCACACCGTGTACCTACCTCTCACACCGTGTACCTACCTCTAACACAGTGTACCTGCCTCTCGCACCATGTATCTACCTCTCACACCGTGTACCTGCCTCTCACACCGTTATATATATATATATATGTATGTATATATATATATACATACATATGTATAATATATATATAGATATATATAAGAACATAAGAACGAAGGAACACTGCAGAAGGCCTACTGGCCCATGCGAGGCAGGTCCAAGTCTCCTACCGGCTTAAGCCAATGCACCCAACCTAGTCAGGTCAGGTCACATTGACTTAAGGGAGGAACACGGCAACCGACCTGGTAGCACAAGCTATCAGGTCCAACTCACACCCACCCACATCCACTCATGTATTTATCCAACCTATTTTTAAAGCTACACAACGTTCTGGCCTCTATAACTGTACTCGGGAGTTTGTTCCACTCATCCACAACTCTATTACCAAACCAGTACTTTCCTATATCCTTCCTGAATCTGAATTTTTCCAACTTAAAACCATTGCTGCGAGTCCTGTCTAGGCTAGATATTTTCAGCACACTATTTACATCCCCTTTATTTATTCCTGTCTTCCATTTATACACCTCAATCATATCCCCCCTAATTCTACGTCTTTCTAGAGAGTGCAGATTCAGGGCCCTTAGTCTATCCTCATAGGGAAGGTTTCTGATACATGGGATCAACTTTGTCATCCTCCTTTGTACATTTTCCAGAGAATTATATATATATATATATATATATATATATATATATAATATATATATATATATATATATATATATATATATATATATATATATATATATATATTGTTTGTTGAGTGCCATAATGTACTTACCAATGTAGTCTAGGTCAGGCTGGGTCATCTTTGGCACTCTGGAGGTCCAAGGTTGTACTGTGATGCTCTCGTGGCCCTCTCCCTCTGACACCTTTTCTGTAACACAAAGAAAAAGACACTTTCACCATTATTCGTTCAGTAGCTGTCTTGCTACAAGTGTGTGTGTGTGTGTGTGTGTGTGTGTGAGAGAGAGAGAGAGAGAGAGAGAGAGAGAGAGAGAGAGAGAGAGAGAGAGAGAGAGAGAGAGAGAGAGAGAGAGAGAGAGAGTAAATTCATTTAAAACAATAATTAAATATTAATTCGTTCACTTGGAGTTGCTGCTTAATTTAGATGATGTAAGATATACACAGAGTCACGTTGATGTTGCAGTTGCAACATCAATCATGCATCAACACAACATCAACACACAGTATTATAACAACAACAACACGTCAACAGTACAACAATAACATCAACAATGTTCCATCAACATTGATGTGCTTTCTGCAACACGCTGCAACACCCATAAAAATTTTTAAGTTGCATTTAAGCTTCAGTATTGCTATTTAAAAAACACAGGTCCTGGCGAAGGCAAAGATTGTTCTCAGATTTCTCTCTTTCACTCAGATTTCTCTCTCTCGCTCAGATTTTTCTATTTCACTCTCCCAGATTTCTCTCACTCAAATTTTTCTCTCTAAGATTTTTCTCTCTCACCCTCAGATTTCTCTTTCTTACTCTCAGATTTTCTCTCTTTCAGATTTCTTTCAATCTCACTCAGATTTCTCTCTCGCCCACACACCTGCCCCATTTCTCACTCACACACATGCCCCCTTTCTCACTCACACACCTGCCCCCTTTCTCACCCACACACCTGCCCCCTTTCTCACCCACACACCTGCCCCCTTTCTCACCCACACACCTGCCCCCTTTCTCACCCACACACCTGCCCCCTTTCTCACACACCTGCCCCCTTTCTCACTCACACACCTGCCCCCTTTCTCACCCACACACCTGCACCCTTTCTCACCCACACACCTGCCCCCTTTCTCACCCACACACCTGCCCCCTTTCTCACCCACACACCTGCCTTCTACTCCCTCCGCCAGGTATAAAGTTGAAGCCACAGGCGTCATTAACGAGCAACAGTGAGTGGGTGACAAACAATTAGCAAGGTGGTGCCAATTACACCCTATTTCCTGGGCAGTGAGAGCAGAGAGAGAGAGAGAGAGAGAGAGAGAGAGAGAGAGAGAGAGAGAGAGAGAGAGAGAGAGAGAGAGAGAGAGAGAGAGAGAGAGAGAGAGAGAGAGAGAGAGAGAGAGAGAGAGAGACAAAAATTGTGAAAATTCTTGATGCAGGTGTTGCCAGTTCTCGACGTAGGTGTTCTTATTTTAAAGACACGCTGCTGCAGGTGTTGCTGGCAACACCTGCAGGTTTGTAAGACACGTGTGCAACAGTCGGGTATCCTTATTGTTGAAACGTTTTGCTTATACAGTAGACTTCTTCAGTCAAATACAGAGACATCAAGTGTAGTAGCGAAATGAAGATGATGTAACCAGTCGTGGAGAAATGATATTCGAGGTGGTCAGTCCCTCAGTCTGAGGGTTGTCAAGCACCACAACCACCCCTATATACAACATTCTCCCCCCCCCATTTCTTCAACATCTCCCCCTTCTCTAATATCTTCTTCCCCTCCCCAAGAACCCTCCTTCCCCAACATCTCCATCTCTCCCAACATCCCCCGCCTTCCCCAACCTACTTCCCTCTCCCCCCAACATCATCACCCCTCCCCCCCCAAACACCGAGCCAGCAGCACGCTGCGGATATACTCATTTTCGTTTCGACAAACAATCCTTCGCTGGTCACCTAAAAAAAAATAATTCTTGATAAATTCTGCGTCAAGACCACACCAGACCTGGCAGTCAAGACCACACCAGACCTGGCAGTCAAGACCACACCAGACCTGGTGGTCAAGACCACACCAGACCTGGTGGTCAAGACCACACCAGGCCTGGCACTCAAGACCACACCAGGCCTGGTGGTCAAGACCACACCAGGCCTGGTGGTCAAGACCACACCAGGCCTGGCAGTCAAGACCACACCAGGTGGTCAAGACCACACCAGGCCTGGTGGTCAAGACCACACCAGACCTGGTGGTCAAGACCACACCAGACCTGGTGGTCAAGACCACACCAGGCCTGGCAGTCAAGACCACACCAGACCTGGTGGTCAAGACCACACCAGACCTGGTGTCAAGACCACACCAGACCTGGTGGTCAAGACCACACCAGACCTGGTGGTCAAGACCACACCAGACCTGGCAGTCAAGACCACACCAGGCCTGGCAGTCAAGACCACACCAGACCTGGTGGTCAAGACCACACCAGACCTGGTGGTCAAGACCACACCAGGCCTGGCAGTCAAGACCACACCAGGCCTGGTCAAGACCACACCAGACCTGGTGGTCAAGACCACACCAGACCTGGTGGTCAAGACCACACCAGACCTGGTGGTCAAGACCACACCAGACCTGGCAGTCAAGACCACACCAGGCCTGGCAGTCAAGACCACACCAGACCTGGTGGTCAAGACCACACCAGGCCTGGTGGTCAAGACCACACCAGACCTGGTGGTCAAGACCACACCAGACCTGGTGGTCAAGACCACACCAGACCTGGTGGTCAAGACCACACCAGACCTGGTGGTCAAGACCACACCAGAAGACCTGGTGGTCAAGACCACACCAGACCTGGTGGTCAAGACCACACCAGACCTGGTGGTCAAGACCACACCAGACCTGGTGGTCAAGACCACACCAGACCTGGTGGTCAAGACCACACCAGACCTGGCAGTCAAGACCACACCAGACCTGGCAGTCAAGACCACACCAGACCTGGCAGTCAAGACCACACCAGACCTGGCAGTCAAGACCACACCAGACCTGGTGGTCAAGACCACACCAGACCTGGTGGTCAAGACCACACCAGACCTGGTGGTCAAGACCACACCAGACCTGGTGGTCAAGACCACACCAGACCTGGCAGTGGTGGTCAAGACCACACCAGACCTGGCAGTCAAGACCACACCAGACCTGGTAGTCAAGACCACACCAGACCTGGTGGTCAAGACCACACCAGACCTGGTGGTCAAGACCACACCAGACCTGGTGGTCAAGACCACACCAGACCTGGCAGTCAAGACCACACCAGACCTGGCAGTCAAGACCACACCAGGCCTGGTCAAGACCACACCAGGCCTGGCAGTCAAGACCACACCAGGCCTGGCAGTCAAGACCACACCAGACCTGGCAGTCAAGACCACACCAGGCCTGGCAGTCAAGACCACACCAGGCCTGGTCAAGACCACACCAGACCTGGTGGTCAAGACCACACCAGACCAGGTGGGCCAGACCACACCAGACCTGGCAGTCAAGACCACACCAGACCTGGTGGTCAAGACCACACCAGACCTGGTGGTCAAGACCACACCAGACCTGGTGGTCAAGACCACACCAGACCTGGTGGTCAAGACCACACCAGACCTGGTGGTCAAGACCACACCAGACCTGGTGGTCAAGACCACACCAGACCTGGCAGTCAAGACCACACCAGACCTGGCAGTCAAGACCACACCAGACCTGGCAGTCAAGACCACACCAGGCCTGGTGGTCAAGACCACACCAGACCTGGCAGTCAAGACCACACCAGGCCTGGCAGTCAAGACCACACCAGGCCTGGTGGTCAAGACCACACCAGGCCTGGCAGTCAAGACCACACCAGGCCTGGCAGTCAAGACCACACCAGGCCTGGCAGTCAAGACCACACCAGGCCTGGCAGTCAAGACCACACCAGGCCTGGCAGTCAAGACCACACCAGACCTGGCAGTCAAGACCACACCAGGCCTGGCAGTCAAGACCACACCAGACCTGGCAGTCAAGACCACACCAGGCCTGGTGGTCAAGACCACACCAGTCATGGAGAAGATTATCAGGAGGAGAGTGGTCGAACACCTGGAAAGGAACAAGATTATAAATGAAAACCAGCGTGGGTTCATGGAAGGCAAATCTTGTATCACAAACCTCCTGGAGTTTTATGATAAGGTAACAGAAGTAAGACACGAGAGAGAGGGGTGGGTAGATTGCGTTTTCCTAGACTGCAGGAAGGCCTTTGACACAGTTCCCCACAAGAGATTAGTGCAGAAGCTGGAGGATCAGGCGCACGTAAAAGGGAGGGCACTGCAATGGATAAGGGAATACCTGACAGGGAGCCAGCAACAAGTCATGGTACGTGAAGAGGTATTACAGTGGGCGCCTGTTACGAGCGGGGTCCCACAGGGGTCAGTTCTAGGACCAGTGCTATTTTTGATATATGTGAACGACATGATGGAAGGAATAGACTCTGAAGTGTCCCTGTTCGCAGATGACGTGAAGTTGATGAGAAGAATTAAATCGGACGAGGATGAGGCAGGACTGCAAAGAGACCTGGAGAGGCTGAACATGTGGTCCAGTAACTGGCTTCTCGAATTCAATCCAGCCAAATGCAAAGTCATGAAGATTGGGGAGGGGCAAAGAAGACCGCAGACAGAGTATAGGCTAGGTGGACAAAGACTACAGACCTCACTCAGGGAGAAAGACCTTGGGGTGACCATAACACCGAGCACATCACCGGAGGCACACATCAACCAAATAACCGCTGCAGCATACGGGCGCCTGGCAAACCTGAGAATAGCGTTCCGATACCTTAATAAGGAATCGCTCAAGACACTGTACACTGGAGTATGCAGCACCAGTCTGGAACCCACACCTGGTCAAGCACGTCAAGAAGTTAGAGAAAGTACAAAGGTTTGCAACAAGGCTAGTCCCAGAGCTCAAGGGAATGTCGTACGAGGAAAGGTTAAGGGAAATAGGACTGACGACACTGGAGGACAGAAGGGTCAGGGGAGACATAATAACGACATACAAGATACTGCGGGAGGGAGGCAGGGAGGGAGGCAGGGAGGGAGGCAGGCAGGGAGGGTGGCAGGGAGGGAGGCAGGGAGGGAGGCAGGGAGGGAGGCAGGGAGGGAGGCAGGGAGGGAGGGAGGGAGGGAGGGAGGGAGGGAGGGAGGGGGGGAGGGAGGGAGGGAGGCAGGGAGGGAGGCAGGGAGGGAGGCAGGGAGGGAGGCAGGGAGGGAGGCAGGGAGGGAGGCAGGGAGGGAGGCAGGGAGAGAGGGAGGGAGAGAGGCAGGGAGAGAGGCAGGGAGGGAGGCAGGGAGGGAGGCAGGGAGAGAGGCAGGGAGGGGGAGGGAGGGAGGGAGGCAGGGAGGGAGGCAGGGAGGGAGGCAGGGAGGGGGAGGGAGGTAGGGAGGGAGGCAGGGAGGGAGGCAGGGAGGGAGGCAGGGAGGCAGGAGGGAGGGGGAGGGAGGCTGGGAGGGAGGCAGGGAGGGAGGCAGGGAGGGAGGCAGGGAGGGAGGCAGGGAGGGAGGCAGGGAGGGAGGCAGGGAGAGAGGCAGGGAGGGAGGCAGGCAGGGAGGCAGGGAGAGAGGCAGGCAGGGAGGCAGCGAGGGAGGCAGGGAGGGAGGCAGGGAGGGAGGGAGGCTGGGAGGGAGGCAGGGAGGGAGGCAGGGAGGGAGGCAGGGAGGGAGGCAGGGAGGGAGGCAGGGAGGGAGGCAGGGAGGGAGGGAGGGAGGGAGGGAGGGAGGGAGGGAGGGAGGGAGGGAGTCAGGTAGTGAGGGAGGCAGGGAGGGAGGCAGGGAGGGAGGCAGGGAGGGAGGCAGGGAAGGAGGGAGGGAGGGAGGCAGGGAGGCAGGGAGGGAGGCAGGGAGAGAGGCAGGGAGGGAGGCAGGGAGGGAGGCAGGGAGAGAGGCAGGGAGGGAGGCAGGGAGGGAGGCAGGGAGGGAGGCAGGGAGAGAGGCAGGGAGGGAGGCAGGGAGAGAGGCAGGGAGGGAGGCAGGCAGTGAGGGAGAGAGGCAGGCAGTTAGGCAGGGAGGGAGGCAGGGAAAGAGGCAGGGAGGGAGGCAGGGAGGGAGACAGGCAGGGTGGCAGGCAGGGAGGCAGGCAGGGAGGCGGGCAGGGAGGCAAGGAGGGAGGCCACAATGGTAATAACTTAACGACCACAATGGTAATAACTCAACGACCACAATGGTAATAAATCAACGACCACAATTGTAATAACTCAACGACCACAATGGTAATAACTCAACGACCACAATGGTAATAACTCAACGACCACAATGGTAATAAATCAACGACCACAATTGTAATAACTCAACGACCACAATGGTAATAACTCAACGACCACAATGGTAATAACTCAACGACCACAATGGTAATAACTCAACGACGACAATGGTAATAACTCAACGACCACAATGGTAATAAATCAACGACCACAATGGTAATAACTCAACGACCACAATGGTAATAACTTAACGACCACAATGGTAATAACTTAACGACCACAATGGTAATAAGACACTTTGTCTAACTTTTCCGGGGTTATCCAAGGTAACTGACACATTCGTTACTATTCAAAATAATCAGGGGATTGGGGGGAGTTGAATGATAGCTCTAGGTCTTTCTTGTTGCAATCAACATATAGCTAGCTAGAGTCGTTCCCCTGGACGAACCTACTCGGACTTCCTACTCATTTCTGCAACATTGCAAGCTACTGATGATGTTTTGATTACAACATGAAAGGCCTAGAGCTATCATTCAACTCTCCCTGTGGCTGTTTAGCATCTTGTATCGCTTGTTCGCGATTATAATATATATCAACATGTATGATAATTTGCGTGGCAGTATTTATGTATACCTGTATCTCAATAAACTTAAGACGTATGCCCTGATGTAGCAGGGTACTTATACCCGCACTTGACTGTACCCTGGTTGAATGTGAGGGTATGAGGAGGTGGGGTGAGTGCCCATAGTCTAGCCTTCCCTCTCTGCATCCCCTCTCTCTTAAAGACGACGTCTTACAGCAGTGGGATATACTGGGGTACCTTTGTGCTTCCTGATTCTCCATGTTGCTGCAGGGTTACGGGCAACAGTACTGCACCTCACACCTTACTGTACCAGTCACAGTACCCACTGCACCCTCACAGTACCACCTACTGCACCTCACAGCACCTCCACCTGCACCTTCACCACACGCACCACAGATCACTCAAAGTCTACCTGACTACAGTACCCTACCTGTCCACAGATACTACCTGCCCACCTACACCAGTTACTATCTGCATACAGCACCTTACTGCACCTCACAGCACCACTGTACCTCACAGCACCTACTGTACCTCACAGCACCTACTGCACCTCACAGCACTTACTGTACCTCACAGTACCACTCACCCTCACATCACTGTATCTTACGACCAGTACCTTACTGTACCCTACAGTACTACCTTGCACCTCACAGTACTACTGTACCTCAGCACTTACTGTACACAGTACCTACTGTACCACAGTACCTTACTGCACCTCACAGTACCTACTGCACCTCACAGCACCTTACTGCACCACAGTACCTTACTGCACCTCACAGTACCTTACTGTACCACAGTACTACTGCACCTCACAGTACCTTACTGCACCTACAGTACCTTTACTGTACCTCACAGTACCTTACTGCACCTCAGCACCTTACTGCACCTCACAGTACCTCTGACCTCACGTACCTTACTGCACCACAGTACCTTACTGTACCTCACAGTCACCTACGTACCCTACAGTACCTTACTGCACCTCACAGTACCTTACTGCACCACAGTACCTTACTCATCACAGTACCACTGCACCTCACAGTACCTTACTGTACCACAGTACCTTACTGCACCTCACAGTACCTACTGTACCTCACAGTACCTTTACTGTATCACAGACCTACTGCACCTCAGTACCTTACTGCACTACAGTACCTTACTGTACCTCACAGTACCTTACTGTACCTCACAGTACCTTACTGTACCACACAGTACCTTACTGTACCTCACAGTACCTTACTGTACCACACAGTACCTTACTGTACCTCACAGTACCTTACTGTACCTCACAGTACCTTACTGCACCTCACAGTACCTTACTGTACCTCACAGTACCTTACTGTACCTCACAGTACCTTACTGCACCTCACAGTACCTTACTGTACCTCACAGTACCTTACTGTACCTCACAGTACCTTACTGCACCTCACAGTACCTTACTGTACCTCACAGTACCTTACTGTACCTCACAGTACCTTACTGCACCTCACAGTACCTTACTGGTTCTATGCTACAACAACCATGACCACCATCATGGATCCCATAAATGCCATCATGGCAGCACCGCGCATTGCACAGAATTTCCAAAAATCTAATATACAGCCACCACGAAAATGCCAGTATATTATATATATATATATATATATATATATATATATATATATATATATATATATATTTCTCAGTTTGAAACTGGTCTCACTCTGTGTACATAATAATAATAATAATAATAATAATAATAATAATAATAATAATAATAATAATAACAACAGTAATAGAGATAATTATAATAGTAATAATTATAATAATAATAATACCAATAATAATAATTAATAATCTTTATTTCTACAAGTACATGATACAACTTATACAGACTGTGTCTGTCTATTGTTGCTAATAATATCTATCTGAGATATGTGTGTGTGTGTGTGTGTGTGTGTGTGTGTGTGTGTGTGTGTGTGTGTGTGTGTGTGTGTGTGTGTGTGTGTGTGTGTGTGTGTGTGTGTGTATTTCTTGTATCAGTCTGCCTATTTGTCAGCTCCTGTATACACATGTCTCTCTCTCTCTCTCTCTCTCTCTCTCTCTCTCTCTCTCTCTCTCTCTCTCTCTCTCTCTCTCTCTCTCTCTCTCTCTCTCTCTTTCTCTCTCTCTCTCTTTCTCTCTCTCTCTCTGTCTATCGCCCGTCTTGAGTGTTCATATGTCTGGTTCGAACAACTGGACAGATTCCGAACACCTAGACAGTACTCTCAGTAAGGGAGGTCAATACACTTTATCTTAGCTTTCTGACAGCCGCACCAGCCAGGCTTTCAGATCACGCCGGACGCAGAACATGACAAAAATACTTTCAACGTCAGCGATTTGCGCGGCACAAAACAACAAAAGATAGCGCGCTATGCTTCGCGGAATGCCCGCCAAATTCTCCTTATTTTTGTTTCTCGCGCGCTTTTTTTCGCGCTCTTTCTTTGTGCTATTTTCCTTGTGTTGATGAATCAGCGGATGATGTTGTGACTTTTGTGTTTGTTGTTTGTGTGTGTGTTCGCTAGAGCCAAGAATTTATTGATTATTTATAAACAGTTTATTGCTAAATTATTAACCACTTTAAATACGCGAATAATTTATTTTGTTTATTATTAAATCCAAAGTGTGGAGGATAATGAGGTTTGATCCAAGGAAGAAAAGAGTAGCTCCAGTTCCATGACTCAAGAGCCCTTCGCCAGTATCATGGTGGCCAGCTACCTGGCAGAATTTAAGAGAATTTATGACAGAAGTGAAAACACGGCACCAGTTTGGAACCCACACCTAGCCAAGCACGTTATCAAACTAGAGAAAGTGCAAAGGTTTGCAACAAGACTAGTCCCAAAGCTAAGATGTATGTCCTACGAGGAGAGGTTAAGGGAAATCGACCTGACGACACTGAAGGACCGGAGAGATAGGGGGGACATGATAACGACATACAAAATACTGAGAGGTATAGACAAGGTGGACAAAGACAGGATGTTCCAGAGATTGGACACAGTAACAAGAGGACACAGTTGGAAGTTGAAGACTCAGATGAATCACAGGGATGTTAGGAAGTATTTTTTTCAGCCACAGAGTAGTCAGGAAGTGGAATAGTCTGGGAAGCGATGTAGTGGAGGCAGGATCCATACATAGCTTTAAGAAGAGGCATGACAAGCTCATGGAGCAGGAAGAGTGACCCAGTAGCGACCAAAACTAGGTGAGCACACACACACACACAGACAGACAGACACACACACACACACACACACACACACACACACACACACACACACACACACACACACACACACACACACACACACACACACACACAAACAAACACTCATAATTAACACCTATGATAATTTACATAATAATTACCACCACCTTAACCCACTGTCAATTATCACCATTCAGATTATCCAGGTGGATCCAGGTGGATCCAGGTGGATCCACCTATACTCCCCTGGAATCATTACAGCTGTGAGTGTAAGCATGGGACAGGCCGGCCAGGCGTGTTAATTGCATTTTGATGAGTGGTTAATTAAAAAATTTTATAATTAAAAGCAAACGCTAAACCCACGGGGGTTACACAACGCATGGACGAAAGCAGGGAAGCTCCAAGTTCCTGGATCAAGAACCCTTCACCACTATGAAGACCCAACCTTTTGGTGTATATATTATGCAATAATAGCAAACGAGCATCAAAAGATGAAAAATAATTACAGGGGGGAGTTGAATGATAGCTCTAGGCCTTTCGTGTTGCAATGAACACATTTTTAGGAGCTTGCAGTCTTGCAGAAACAGAGTAGGAGGTCCAGGCTGATCCGTTCACGAACGGGTCTTCCAGAACTTTCAGCTCTATTTGTGCAACATTGCAAGATCCTGATGATGCGTTGATTACAACACGAAAGGCCTAGCGCTATCATTCAACTCCCCCCCCCCCCCCGTGGCTGCTTTGCTTTTGACGCTCGTTCTCCATTACTGCATAATACACACACACACACACACACGCACACACACACACACACACACACACACACACACCTGACGACACTGGAGGACAGGAGAGATAGGGGGGACATGATAACGACATACAAAATACTGAGAGGAATTGACAAGGTGGACAAAGACAGGATGTTCCAGAGATTGGACACAGTAACAAGGGGACACAGTTGGAAGTTGAAGACACAGATGAATCACAGGGATGTTAGGAAGTATTTCTTCAGCCACAGAGTAGTCAGTAAGTGGAATAGTTTGGGAAGCGATGTAGTGGAGGCAGGATCCATACATAGCTTTAAGCAGAGGTATGATAAAGCTCACGGTTCAGGGAGAGTCACCTAGTAGCGATCAGTGAAGAGGCGGGGCCAGGAGCTCGGACTCGACCCCCGCAACCTCAACTAGGTGAGTACAACTAGGTGAGTACACACACACACACACGCACACACACACACTGTGCCCTTGATGAAATAATAATAATAATAATAATAATAATAATAATAAATTTAGCCTGTTTGTAGGGAGCAACAGTCAGGGAGGAATTGTCAACAGGTGAGAGGGGAGTGTGAGTCAACAGGTGAGAGGGGAGTGTGAGTCAACAGGTGAGAGGGGAGTGTGAGTCAACAGGTGAGAGGGGAGTGTGAGTCAACAGGTGAGAGGGGAGTGTGAGTCAACAGGTGAGAGGGGAGTGTGAGTCAACAGGTCAGAGGGGAGTGTGAGTCAACAGGTGAGAGGGGAGTGTGAGTCAACAGGTGAGAGGGGAGTGTGAGTCAACAGGTGAGAGGGGAGTGTGAGTCAACAGGTGAGAGGGGAGTGTGAGTCAACAGGTGAGAGGGGAGTGTGAGTCAACAGGTGAGAGGGGTGTGAGTGTGAGTCAACAGGTGAGAGGGGAGTGTGAGTCAACAGGTGAGAGGGGAGTGTGAGTCAACAGGTGAGAGGGGAGTGTGAGTCAACAGGTGAGAGGGGAGTGTGAGTCAACAGGTGAGAGGGGAGTGTGAGTCAACAGGTCAGAGGGGAGTGTGAGTCAACAGGTCAGAGGGGAGTGTGAGTCAACAGGTCAGAGGGGAGTGTGAGTCAACAGGTGAGAGGGGAGTGTGAGTCAACAGGTGAGAGGGGAGTGTGAGTCAACAGGTGAGAGGGGAGTGTGAGTCAACAGGTCAGAGGGGAGTGTAAGACAACAGGTGAGAGGGGAGTGTGAGTCAACAGGTGAGAGGGGAGTGTGAGTCAACAGGTGAGAGGGGAGTGTGAGTCAACAGGTGAGAGGGGAGTGTGAGTCAACAGGTGAGAGGGGAGTGTGAGTCAACAGGTGAGAGGGGAGTGTGAGTCAACAGGTGAGAGGGGAGTGTGAGTCAACAGGTCAGAGGGGGAGTGTGAGTCAACAGGTGAGAGGGGAGTGTGAGTCAACAGGTGAGAGGGGAGTGTGAGTCAACAGGTGAGAGGGGAGTCAACAGGTGAGAGGGGAGTGTGAGTCAACAGGTCAGAGGGGAGTGTGAGTCAACAGGTGAGAGGGGAGTGTGAGTCAACAGGTCAGAGGGGAGTGTGAGTCAACAGGTGAGAGGGGAGTGTGAGTCAACAGGTGAGAGGGGAGTGTGAGTCAACAGGTGAGAGGGGAGTGTGAGTCAACAGGTCAGAGGGGAGTGTAAGACAACAGGTGAGAGGGGAGTGTGAGTCAACAGGTGAGAGGGGAGTGTGAGTCAACAGGTGAGAGGGTAGTGTGAGTCAACAGGTGAGAGGGGAGTGTGAGTCAACAGGTGAGAGGGGAGTGTGAGTCAACAGGTGAGAGGGGAGTGTGAGTCAACAGGTGAGAGGGGAGTGTGAGTCAACAGGTCAGAGGGGAGTGTGAGTCAACAGGTCAGAGGGGAGTGTGAGTCAACAGGTGAGAGGGGAGTGTGAGTCAACAGGTCAGAGGGGAGTGTGAGTCAACAGGTGAGAGGGGAGTGTGAGTCAACAGGTGAGAGGGGAGTGTGAGTCAACAGGTGAGAGGGGAGTGTGAGTCAACAGGTGAGAGGGGAGTGTGAGTCAACAGGTGAGAGGGGAGTGTGAGTCAACAGGTGAGAGGGGAGTGTGAGTCAACAGGTGAGAGGGGAGTGTGAGTCAACAGGTGAGAGGGGAGTGTGAGTCAACAGGTGAGAGGGGAGTGTGAGTCAACAGGTGAGAGGGAAGTGTGAGTCAACAGGTGAGAGGGGAGTGTGAGTCAACAGGTGAGAGGGGAGTGTGAGTCAACAGGTGAGAGGGGAGTGTGAGTCAACAGGTGAGAGGGGAGTGTGAGTCAACAGGTAAGAGGGGAGTGTGAGTCAACAGGTGAGAGGGGAGTGTGAGTCAACAGGTGAGAGGGGAGTGTGAGTCAACAGGTGAGAGAGGAGTGTGAGTCAACAGGTCAGAGGGGAGTGTGAATCAACAGGTGAGAGGGGAGTGTGAGTCAACAGGTGAGAGGGGAGTGTGAGTCAACAGGTGAGAGGGGAGTGTGAGTCAACAGGTGAGAGGGGAGTGTGAGTCAACAGGTGAGAGGGGAGTGTGAGTCAACAGGTGAGAGGGGAGTGTGAGTCAACAGGTCAAAGGGGAGTGTGAGTCAACAGGTAAGAGGGGAGTGTGAGTCAACAGGTCAGAGGGGAGTGTGAGTCAACAGGTAAGAGGGGAATGTGAGTCAACAGGTGAGAGGGGAGTGTGAGTCAACAGGTGAGAGGGGAATGTGAGTAAACAGGTCAGAGGGGAGTGTGAGTCAACAGGTAAGAGGGGAGTGTAAGTCAACAGGTAAGAGGGGAGTGTGAGTCAACAGGTAAGAGGGGAGTGTAAGCCAACAGGTAAGAGGGGAGTGTGAGTCAACAGATAAGAGGGGAGTGTAAGTCAACAGGTAAGAGGGGAGTGTGAGTCAACAAGTAAGAGGGGAGTGTAAGTCAACAGGTAAGAGGGGAGTATGAGTCAACAGGTGAGAGGGGAGTGTGAGTCAACAGGTCAGAGGGGAGTGTGAGTCAACAGGTCAGAGGGGAGTGTGAGTCAACAGGTGAGAGGTGAGTGTGAGTCAACAGGTCAAAGGGGTGTGTGAGTTAACAGGTAAGAGGGGAGTGTGAGTCAACAGGTCAGAGGGGAGTGTGAGTCAACAGGTAAGAGGGGAATTTGAGTCAACAGGTGAGAGGGGAGTGTGAGTCAACAGGTGAGAGGGGAGTGTGAGTAAACAGGTCAGAGGGGAGTATGAGTCAACAGGTAAGAGGGGAGTGTAAGTCAACAGGTAAGAGGGGAGTGTGAGTCAACAGGTAAGAGGGGAGTGTAAGCCAACAGGTAAGAGGGGAGTGTGAGTCAACAGATAAGAGGGGAGTGTAAGTCAACAGGTAAGAGGGGAGTGTGAGTCAACAAGTAAGAGGGGAGTGTAAGTCAACAGGTAAGAGGGGAGTGTAAATCAACAGGCAAGAGGGGAGTGTGAGTCAACAGGTAAGAGGGGAGTGTGAGTCAATAGGTAAGAGG
Source organism: Cherax quadricarinatus (assembly GCF_038502225.1). Taxonomy (NCBI): domain Eukaryota; kingdom Metazoa; phylum Arthropoda; class Malacostraca; order Decapoda; family Parastacidae; genus Cherax; species Cherax quadricarinatus. The sequence goes on along the minus strand of NW_027196196.1, from coordinate 6,070 downwards.
GGAGTGTAAATCAACAGGTAAGAGGGGAGTGTGAGTCAACAGGTAAGAAGGGAGTGTGAGTCAACAGGTAAGAGGGGAGTGTAAATCAACAGGTAAGAGGGGAGTGTGAGTCAACAGGTAAGAGGGGAGTGTGAGTCAATAGGTAAGAGGGGAGTGTGAGACAACAGGTAAGAGGGGAGTGTGAGTCAACAGGTAAGAGGGGAGTGTGAATCAACAGATAAGAGGGGAGTGTGAGTCAACAGGTGAGAGGGGAGTGTGAGTCAACAGGTAAGAGGGGAGTGTGAGTCAACAGGTAAGAGGGGAGTGTGAGTCAACAGGAAAGAGGGGAGTGTGAGTCAACAGGTGAGAGGGGAGTGTGAGTCAACAGGTGAGAGGGGAGTGTGAGTCAACAGGTAAGAGGGGAGTGTGAGTCAACAGGTAAGAGGGGAGTGTGAGTCAACAGGTGAGAGGGGAGTGTGAGTCAACAGGTAAGAGGGGAGTGTGAGTCAAGAGGTAAGAGGGGAGTGTGAGTCAACAGGTACGAGGGGAGTGTGAGTCAACAGGTGAGAGGGGAGTGTGAGTCAACAGGTAAGAGGGGAGTGTGAGTCAACAGGTAAGAGTGGAGTGTGAGTCAACAGGTGAGAGGGGAGTGTGAGTCAACAGGTGAGAGCAACAAGTCAGTCAGAGAGGAGAATCAACAGGTGAATGAGGGGAAAAACAGATGAAAGATGGAGAGCACAGGTGAAGTGAGGGATAAGGGGAGGTGAGGGGAATTGAGGGGAGGTGAGGGGGCGAGATGAGGGAAGAGGTGAGGGAAGAGGTGTTGTGAGAGGTGAGGAGAGAGATAAGGAAAGAGGTGAGGTGAGAGTTGAGGGGAGAGTTGAGGGGAGAGTTGATCTGACAGGTGAGGGGGAGAGTTGATCTGACAGGTGAGGGGAGAGTTGATCTGACAGGTGAGGGGAGAGTTGATCTGACAGGTGAGGGGAGAGTTGATCTGAGAGGTGAGTGGGAGAGTTGATCTGACAGGTGAGGGGAGAGTTGATCTGAGAGGTGAGGGGGAGAGTTGATCTGACAGGTGAGGGGAGAGTTGATCTGACAGGTGAGGGGAGAGTTGATCTGACAGGTGAGGGGAGAGTTGATCTGAGAGGTGAGGGGGAGAGTTGATCTGAGAGGTGAGGGAAGAGTTGAGGGGAGAGATGAGGGGAGAGTTGAGGGGAGAGATGAGGGGAGAGATGAGGGGGCGAGATGAGGGTAGAGGTGAGGGGAGAGGTGTGGTGAGAGGTGAGGAGAGAGATAAGGAAAGAGGTGAGGAGAGAGTTGAAAGGATAGTTGAGGGGAGAGTTGAGGGGAGAGGTAAGGGGAGAGTTGAGGGGAGAGGTAAGGGGAGAGTTGAGGGGAGAGGTGAGGGGAGAGTTGAACTGAGAGGTGAGGGGAGAGTTGAGGGGAGAGATGAGGGGAGAGATGAGGGGAGAGTTGAGGGGAGAGGTGAGGGGAGAGTTGAGGGGAGAGATGAGGGGAGAGTTGATCTGAGAGGTGAGGGGAGAGTTGAGGGGAGAGATGAGGGGAGAGCTGAGGTGAGAGGTGAGGGGAGAGTTGAGGGGAGAGGTAAGGGGAGAGTTGAGGGGAGAGGTGAGGGGAGAGTTGAGGGGAGAGATGAGCGGAGAGTTGAGGGGATAGTTGAGGGGAGAGTTGAGGGGAGAGTTGAGGGGAGAGGTGAGGGGAGAGTTGAGGGGAGAGTTGAGGGGAGAGTTGAGGGGAGAGGTGAGGGGAGAGTTGAGGGGAGAGGTGAGGGGAGAGTTGAGGGGAGAGTTGAGGGGAGAGGTGAGGGGAGAGTTGAGGGGAGAGTTGAGGGGAGAGTTGAGGGGAGAGTTGAGGGGAGAGGTGAGGGGAGAGTTGAGGGGAGAGTTGAGGGGAGAGTTGAGGGGAGAGGTGAGGGGAGAGGTATTGATTGAAGCTGACTACCTGAGGACCAGAATAGCCACGTTACTAGCGACCCCCGGCACCCCTTCCCCTCCCCTCTCGTCCCCTCTCCTGTTCCCTCTCCTCCCCTCCCTTAATTCTACACCCTCCATTACCCTCCCTTTGTCTTCCTTGCTGCTACTTCCTTGCTGCTACTTCCTAGATGCTACTTCCTTGCTGCTACTTCCTAGATGCTACTTCCTTGCTGCTACTTCCTAGATGCTACTTCCTAGATGCTACTTCCTTGCTGCTACTTCCTTGCTACTTTCTTGCTACTGTGTGACTTACTCTCACAATAGCCTCGGGTGGTGTCTCTCTCACTCTTAATCCACCAAGACAATCCATGCAGGAACAGCAGGTGCCAGCAGACAGTGTCTGTGTAAGCAGCAGATGCCAGCAGTGTCTGTGTGAGCAGCAGATACCAGCAGTGTCTGTGTGAGCAGCAGATGCCAGCAGACAGTGTCTGTGTGAGCAGCAGATGCCAGCAGACAGTGTCTGTGTGAGCAGCAGATACCAGCAGTGTCTGTGTGAGCAGCAGATGCCAGCAGACAGTGTCTGTGTGAGCAGCAGATGCCAGCAGACAGTGTCTGTGTGAGCAGCAGATGCCAGCAGACAGTGTCATTGTGAGCAGCAGATGCCAGCAGACAGTGTCATTGTGAGCAGCAGATGCCAGCAGACAGTGTCTGTGTGAGCAGCAGATGCCAGCAGACAGTGTCTGTGTAAGCAGCAGATGCCAGCAGTGTCTGTGTGAGCAGCAGATACCAGCAGTGTCTGTGTGAGCAGCAGATGCCAGCAGACAGTGTCTGTGTGAGCAGCAGATGCCAGCAGACAGTGTCTGTGTGAGCAGCAGATGCCAGCAGACAGTGTCTGTGTGAGCAGCAGATGCCAGCAGACAGTGTCTGTGTGAGCAGCAGATACCAGCAGTGTCTGTGTGAGCAGCAGATGCCAGCAGACAGTGTCTGTGTGAGCAGCAGATGCCAGCAGACAGTGTCTGTGTGAGCAGCAGATGCCAGCAGACAGTGTCATTGTGAGCAGCAGATGCCAGCAGACAGTGTCTGTGTGAGCAGCAGATGCCAGCAGACAGTGTCTGTGTGAGCAGCAGATGCCAGCAGACAGTGTCTGTGTGAGCAGCAGATGCCAGCAGACAGTGTCTGTGTGAGAAGCAGATACCAGCAGTGTCTGTGTGAGCAGCAGATACCAGCAGACAGTGTCTGTGTAAGCAGCAGATGCCAGCAGACAGTGTCTGTGTGAGCAGCAGATGCCAGCAGTGTCTGTGTGAGCAGCAGATGCCAGCAGACAGTGTCTGTGTGAGCAGCAGATGCCAGCAGTGTCTGTGTGAGCAGCAGATGCCAGCAGACAGTGTCTGTGTGAGCAGCAGATGCCAGCAGACAGTGTCTGTGTGAGCAGCAGATGCCAGCAGACAATGTCTGTGTGAGCAGCAGATACCAGCAGACAGTGTCTGTGTGAGCAGCAGGTGCCAGCAGACAGTGTCTGTGTGAGCAGCAGGTGCCAGCAGACAGTGTCTGTGTGAGCAGCAGATGCCAGCAGTGTCTGTGTGAGCAGCAGGTGCCAGCAGTGCCTGTGTGAGCAGCAGATGCCAGCAGACAGTGTCTGTGTGAGCAGCAGGTGCCAGCAGACAGTGTCTGTGTGAGCAGCAGGTGCCAGCAGACAGTGTCTGTGTGAGCAGCAGATGCCAGCAGTGTCTGTGTGAGCAGCAGATGCCAGCAGACAGTGTCTGTGTGAGCAGCAGATGCCAGCAGACAGTGTCTGTGTGAGCAGCAGATGCCAGCAGACAGTGTCTGTGTGAGCAGCAGATGCCAGCAGACAGTGTCTGTGTGAGCAGCAGATACCAGCAGTGTCTGTGTGAGCAGCAGATGCCAGCAGACAGTGTCAGTGTAAGCAGCAGATGCCAGCAGACAGTGTCTGTGTGAGCAGCAGATGCCAGCAGTGTCTGTGTGAGCAGCAGATGCCAGCAGACAGTGTCTGTGTGAGCAGCAGATGCCAGCAGTGTCTGTGTGAGCAGCAGATGCCAGCAGACAGTGTCTGTGTGAGCAGCAGATGCCAGCAGACAGTGTCTGTGTGAGCAGCAGATGCCAGCAGACAATGTCTGTGTGAGCAGCAGATACCAGCAGACAGTGTCTGTGTGAGCAGCAGATGCCAGCAGACAGTGTCTGTGTGAGCAGCAGGTGCCAGCAGACAGTGTCTGTGTGAGCAGCAGATGCCAGCAGTGTCTGTGTGAGCAGCAGGTGCCAGCAGTGCCTGTGTGAGCAGCAGATGCCAGCAGACAGTGTCTGTGTGAGCAGCAGGTGCCAGCAGACAGTGTCTGTGTGAGCAGCAGGTGCCAGCAGACAGTGTCTGTGTGAGCAGCAGATGCCAGCAGTGTCTGTGTGAGCAGCAGATGCCAGCAGACAGTGTCTGTGTGAGCAGCAGATGCCAGCAGACAGTGTCTGTGTGAGCAGCAGATGCCAGCAGACAGTGTCTGTGTGAGCAGCAGATACCAGCAGACAGTGTCTGTGTGAGCAGCAGATACCAGCAGACAGTGTCTGTGTGAGCAGCAGATGCCAGCAGACAGTGTCATTGTGAGCAGCAGATACCAGCAGACAGTGTCTGTGTGAGCAGCAGATGCCAGCAGACAGTGTCTGTGTGAGCAGCAGATGCCAGCAGACAGTGTCATTGTGAGCAGCAGATACCAGCAGACAGTGTCTGTGTGAGCAGCAGATGCCAGCAGACAGTGTCATTGTGAGCAGCAGATGCCAGCAGACAGTGTCATTGTGAGCAGCAGATAGTGTCTGTGTGAGCAGCAGATGCCAGCAGACAGTGTCTGTGTGAGCAGCAGATGCCAGCAGACAGTGTCTGTGTGAGCAGCAGATGCCAGCAGACAGTGTCTGTGTGAGCAGCAGATGCCAGCAGACAGTGTCTGTGTGAGCAGCAGATGCCAGCAGACAGTGTCTGTGTGAGCAGCAGATGCCAGCAGACAGTGTCTGTGTGAGCAGCAGATGCCAGCAGACAGTGTCTGTGTGAGCAGCAGATGCCAGCAGACAGTGTCTGTGTGAGCAGCAGGTGCCAGCAGCGTCTGTGTGAGCAGCAGATGCCAGCAGACTGTGTCTGTGTGAGCAGCAGATACTAGCAGACAGTGTCTGTGTGAGCAGCAGATGCCAGCAGACAGTGTCTGTGTGAGCAGCAGGTGCCAGCAGACAGTGTCATTGTGAGCAGCAGATGCCAGCAGACAGTGTCATTGTGAGCAGCAGGTGCCAGCAGACAGTGTCTGTGTGAGCAACAGGTGCCAGCAGACAGAACCAGCAGACAGTGGCAGCAGACAGAGCCAGCAGACAGTGGCAGCAGACAGAGCTAGCAGACAGGGCTAGCAGACAGTGTTTGTGGGAGCAGCAGGCGCCAGCAGACAGGGCCAGAAGACAGGGCCAGAAGACAGTGCCAGCAGACAGGGCCAGCAGACTGTGCCAGTAGACAGGGCCAGCAGACAGTGCCAGCAGACAGGACTAAGAGACAGTGCCAGCAGGCATCGATCTCTGAGACTGTGTACTCAAGGAGCCTGAAACACCCAGCTACATCTGCATCCTCCCCTAGATAGATAGTTGAGTTTACCATCTATCGACAGCACGGGGGGGAGGTCAGGAATAAGGTATACTCTCGGTATTTATACACCATAATACACACCTCTCAGTGTATATACAATGATATACATATATCTCAATGTATATACAATGATATACACACCTTTCAGTGTATATATACTGAGATATACACTGTATATACAATGAGATACACAGAGGACGGACAGAGGGCAGTACTCTAGCTCTCCGAGAGAACGTCAGGCTCTGCTGGAGACCTTTGGCAGAGTACTGGCAGGTAGCCGTCCTCGTGCTGTGTGGGTCTTGAGACCTGGGTAGAGTACTGGCTGGTAACTGTCCTCGTGCTGTGTGGGTCTTGAGACCTGGGCAGGTTACTGGCTGGTAGCCGTCCCCTTGCTGTGTGGGTCTTGAGACCTGGGCAGATTACTGGCTGGTAGCCGTCCCCTTGCTGTGTGGGTCTTGAGACCTGGGCAGAGTACTGGCTGGTAGCCGTCCTCGTTCTGTGCGGGTCTTGGGACCTGGGTAGACTGCTGGCTGGTAGA
>NW_027196195.1:90000-103267 GCF_038502225.1 Cherax quadricarinatus | reverse complement strand
GTGTGTGTGTGTGTGTGTGGGTGTGGGTGTGTGTGTGTTTGTTTTTGTGTGTGGTGTGTGTGACTCAACAATCAATATTTGCACCAATAACTCATTACAGTTGTGACCGGGTGTGGAAGTGTGAATTGCTCATTACTCTATAATTTGTTCATGATTGTAGCCAAAGTATAAACGTAAGTAACCATTCTACAGAATTCATTACCTTTGTAACTTGTGAGCTCATTACCTTTGTACCTAGTTCAGCTATCAAAACTTTGGGGGCCCAGTCCCTGGACCCATTACGTACCTCTGTAATCTGTAAATACCTTTGTAACTTGTCATGATTGTGACCAGACTTACCTGGAGTTCATTACCTTTGTAAATTGTGAGTTCATTACCTTTGTAAATTGTGAGTTCATTACCTTTGTAAATTGTGAGTTCATTACCTCTGTAACTTGCTCAGCTATCAAAACTTTGGAGTCCAGTCCCTGGACCCATTATGTACCTCTGTAATCTTTTGACTACCGCCCACAGGATGGGTATGGGGTGCATAATAAACATATTAAACTAACTAACACACACACACACACACACACACACACACACACACACATACACATACACACACACACCACACACCACACACACACACCACACACACACACCACACACACACACACACACCACACACACACACACACACCACACACACACCACACACGCACACACACCACACACCACACACACACACCACACACACACCACACACACAAACACAAACACACACACACACACACCACACACACACCACACACACACACCACACACACACACACCACACACACACACCACACACACACACGCACACACACACGCACATACACACACACACACACACACACACACACACACACACACCCACACACCCTCCACCACTTGACACAAACACTTGACACAAACACGTACTCCCCCCTCCCCTAACCACCTCTCCCCCATCCCTAACCACCTCACCTTAGCCACCTACCCCTCCCCCAAACCACCTAACCCCTCCCCAAACCTTCTAACCCCCCCAACTACATCCCTCCCTCCAATAACCATCCTCCCCCTCCCCCATAACCATCCATCCCCTCTCTCCCTCAAACCATCTAACCCCCTCCCCCAACTATCTCTTCCCCTCCAATAACCATCCTCCCCCTCCCCCACAACCATCCATCCCCTCTCCTAACCATCTATTCCCCTCCCCCTAACCAGGATGAGGACAAGGGGCTCCAAGGACGAATCTGGGAGGGAGGAATGGGATGTAGAGCTCAAAAAAAGGGAGGAAGACTGGGGAAGGAGACTAGATGAGCTGGAAAGGAAGATGGAAGAGAGGTTAGCAGCAGAATGCAGAAGGTGGAAGCAACAGGCCACAGCAGCAGAAATCAAGATAGAGAGATTAGAAGAGGAGCTGAGACATCTGAAACAGCATAGAGACAAAGATATCACAGAAGTAGCATCGGCAATGGCTACATCAAACACAGACAACAGGTCTGAAGGAAGCATGGAAACTAAACTGTATGCAGAGGTCCTGTCAAACCCACATGGGGCCAAAACAAAGACAGGGAGCACATTAGGACAGAATGAGAGGTTGGAAGACATTGAAGGAACTAGGACATGTGCAAGGACCTTACCAGATACCTGTGGGGGCCAGGAACAGGTGAGCAGGAAGGATAAACCAAGAAGCATAGGGGCAATAACTAGGGAAGGGACTGAAGGAAGGAACACTCCACGGGAAGGAACTAAAACACATCAGAGGATGCAATGGGAGTCACAGTGGGAGGTGGAAAGGGAAAGATCCGTGTTTGTCTATGGGCTAGACGAAGCTAAAGGGGAAACTTATGATGAAAGAAAGCAGGAGGAGAAAAAAGCGATTGAAGATATCATGAAGGTGATAGGTGAGGGGGACATGACCCAGGTGGCAAATTTTCGGAGAATTGGGTGGTTCACAAAGAAAAGGAATCGGCCTCTCAAAGTAATTTTCAAGGCAGAATCAACCCGAGCCATGATCCTGCAGGAGAAAGCACGGTTGAGAGGCAAGCAGGAGTTCCGGAGTGTGTACCTCGATCGAGACAGAACACAGGACGAAAGGAAGACAATGAAAGAGAGAGTTCAAAAACGAAAGGAGAAATGGGAGGAAATGAAAAAGGAGAGCAGAATAATCCAGGATCAAATGGAAGGACAAGTGCACCCCCCAGAAACACCTGCAGAAGGACTCCAGCCACGACACCCCCAAGGCAACTGAACAATCCAAACCAACCATCACACGCCGATCCCTCTGTTTCCACCCCACGCACCACAGTTACAGTATTAGAACAGAAGTTGAAGGTTTGGTACACAAATGCATATGGATTAACGAATAAACATGAGGAATGGCAAGAAAGAATCAATGAGAAGTCCCCAGACATCATAGCAGTTACAGAAACAAAACTCATGGAGACAATAACAGATGCAATCTTCCCACCAGGATACCAGATCATGAGGAAAGATAGAAGGGGCAGGGGGGGAGGTGGGGTTGCTCTGCTCGTAAAAAACAGATGGAAATTCGAGAAAATGGAAGGAATAGATGAGATGGGAGAAAGAGACTACATAGCAGGTACACTTCAGTCTGGGGAACACAAAGTGGTCATTGCAGTGATGTATAATCCACCACAGAACTGCAGGAGGCCAAGAGAGGAATATGAAGAGAGCAACAGAGCAATGGTGGACACACTTGCTGAGGTGGCAAGAAGAGCTCACTCCAGCAGAGCAAAGTTGCTGGTTATGGGGGATTTCAACCACAGGGAGATTGACTGAGATAACCTGGAGCCACATGGGGGTCCCGAAACATGGAGAGCCAGGATGTTGGACGTGGTGCTGGAAAACCTCATGCACCAACATGTTAAGGACACTACCAGAGTGAGAGGGGAGGATGAACCAGCAAGATTGGACCTTGTGTTCACCCTGGGCAGCTCAGATATTGAGGACATCAAGTATGAGAGTCCCCTAGGAGCTAGCGACCACGTGGTTCTGTGCTTTGAATACATAGTAGAGCTGCAAGTGGAGAGAATAACAGGAGTTGAATGGGAAAAGCCTGACTATAAAAGAGGGGACTACATAGGGTTGAAGAACTTCCTGCGGGAGGTCCAGTGGGACAGAGAACTGGCAGGAAAGCCAGTAAATGAAATGATGGAATATGTAACAACAAAATGCAAGGAGGCAGTGGAAAGGTTTATTCCCAAGGGCAACAGTAACAACGGGAAGACCAGAACGAGCCCCTGGTTTACCCGACGTTGTAAGGAGGCAAAAACAAAATGCAATAGAGAATGGAAAAAGTACAGAAGGCAGAGAACACACGAAAATAGGGAGATCAGTCGCAGAGCCAGGAATGAGTACGCACAGGTAAGGAGGGAGGCCCAGCGACAGTATGAAAATGACATAGCATCGAGAATCAAGACTGACCCGAAACTGTTGTATAGCCACATCAGGAGGAAGACAACAGTCAAAGACCAGGTGATCAGATTAAGGACAGAAGGTGGAGAACTCACAAGAAATGATCAGGAGGTATGTGAGGAGCTGAACAGGAGATTTAAGGAAGTTTTTACAGTAGAGACAGGAAGGGCTGTGCGAAGACAGCACAGAAGGGAACATCAAGAGGGAATATACCAACAAGTGTTGGATGACATACGAACAACTGAGGAGGAGGTGAAGAAGCTCTTAAGTGACCTTGACACCTCAAAGGCGATGGGACCGGACAACATCTCCCCATGGGTCCTTAGAGAAGGAGCAGAGATGCTGTGCGTGCCTCTAACCACAATCTTCAACACATCCCTTGAAACTGGGCAACTACCTGAGAAATGGAAGACAGCTAATGTAGTCCCCATATTTAAGAAAGGAAACAGAGACGAGGCACTAAACTACAGACCTGTGTCTCTGACATGTATTGTGTGCAAAGTCATGGAGAAGATTATCAGGAGTAGAGTGGTCGAACACCTGGAAAGGAACAAGATTATAAATGAAAACCAGCATGGGTTCATGGAAGGCAAATCTTGTATCACAAACCTCCTGGAGTTTTATGACAAGGTAACAGAAGTAAGACACGAGAGAGAGGGGTGGGTAGATTGCGTTTTCCTAGACTGCAGGAAGGCCTTTGACACAGTTCCCCACAAGAGATTAGTGCAGAAGCTGGAGGATCAGGCGCACGTAAAAGGGAGGGCACTGCAATGGATAAGGGAATACCTGACAGGGAGGCAGCAACGAGTCATGGTATGTGAAGAGGTATCACAGTGGGTGCCTGTTACGAGCGGGGTCCCACAGGGGTCAGTTCTAGGACCAGTGCTATTTTTGATATATGTGAACGACATGATGGAAGGAATAGACTCTGAAGTGTCCCTGTTCGCAGATGACGTGAAGTTGATGAGAAGAATTAAATTGGACGAGGATGAGGCAGGACTGCAAAGAGACCTGGACAGGCTGGACATGTGGTCCAGCAACTGGCTTCTCGAATTCAATCCAGCCAAATGCAAAGTCATGAAGATTGGGGAGGGGCAAAGAAGACCGCAGACAGAGTATAGGCTAGGTGGACAAAGACTACAGACCTCACTCAGGGAGAAAGACCTTGGGGTGACCATAACACCGAGCACATCACCGGAGGCACACATCAACCAAATAACCGCTGCAGCATACGGGCGCCTGGCAAACCTGAGAATAGCGTTCCGATACCTTAATAAGGAATCGTTCAAGACACTGTACACTGTGTATGTTAGGCCCATACTGGAGTATGCAGCACCAGTCTGGAACCCACACCTGGTCAAGCACATCAAGAAGTTAGAGAAAGTACAAAGGTTTGCAACAAGGCTAGTCCCAGAGCTCAAGGGAATGTCGTATGAGGAAAGGTTAAGGGAAATCGGACTGACGACATTGGAGGACAGAAGGGTCAGGGGAGACATGATAACGACATACAAGATACTGCGGGGAATAGACAAGGTGGACAGAGATAGGATGTTCCAGAGAGGGGACACAGGGACAAGGGGTCACAACTGGAAGCTGAAGACTCAGACGAGTCACAGGGACGTTAGGAAGTATTTCTTCAGTCATAGAGTTGTCAGCAAGTGGAATAGCCTAGCAAGTGAAGTAGTGGAGGCAGGAACCATACATAGTTTTAAGAAGAGGTATGACAAAGCTCAGGAAGCAGAGAGAGAGAGGATCCAGTAGCGATCAGTGAAGAGGCGGGGCCAGGAGCTGAGTCTCGACCCCTGCAACCACAATTAGGTGAGTACAACACACAAAATACTGCGCAGAATAGACGAGGTGGACAAAGACGGGATGTTCCAGAGATGGGACACAGACACAAGAGGTCACAATTGGAAGTTGAAGACTCAGATGAATCAAAGGGATGTTAGGAAGTATTTCTTCAGTCATAGAGTAGTCAAGCCGTGGAATAGCCTAGAAAGTGAAGTATTGGAGGTGTCAGCATAGTTGCTGATCCCTGTATTCCCTGTATTCCCTGTATTATATAGCATAGCAGTAGCATCATCCATATGCTTTAGACACGAGACCCCTTGTAGGCCTTTGGCTTTGTGTGACGTCACGGGATACACATGTGCAGGTTTATCTCTCTGTCCCGCTCTCACTCGGGGCAGACCATCCAGGTGTAGACAGGCAAGGCAGCTGGGGCTCCATTCCTCATCTCAGTCTGACAATATAGTAACCATCCTACAAGTGTGTCTACTTTCATCCTGCGATATCTCCATTTAAGAACCCTTACGATAAATGGTGGCAGCGGAGGGCCTGTAATTCTGACGATTACAGCGATTTTTGGAGATAAATTTTCGACCAGCAAGACGGCCATTTCGTGTCACCAGTAGGCCTACCGACCACTGAGATTCACCCAGCCAGCTACTTCAAGTCAGCTACCTCAAGCCAGCTACTCTACCAGCTTCTACATTATTCACTGGTCAGTCTCTTTGTATTAGTGTTTATCTGCTTATTTGCATCACTCACGAGGGGTTGACCCGAGTTTGCAAAATAAGCCAGCTTCCAGTCTGTGGTGGGGGAGTCAGAACAACCGAGTCCAGCCCAGCCTAGTCTACTCCATCCAATTATTTTGCCTGCCAAGCCAGCTTCCACCCCTGCTGTGCTCATCGTGTGAAGTTATCAAGCTATTCTGTGTGAAGGGTTAAGATAAGCCAGCTAGTAACTAACCCAAGGTGTCTTACCCCAGTACTCGAGCAAGCCACTTGAGTAGTCTTCATCGCTTGTGATTCAAGCTCCAAGCATTCTGAGTGCTCCTTGTCATCCTTGTGGTGTTGTAGTATTTCGTGGGTTTATTTTAAGCCAGCCGGCTTAGAATTATCTTCGCGGCAGTGTGGGTGTTCTCAGTGAGGCTTACGACGTTCAACCCATAAGCCCAGCCACTCACGATCACGTGTGTTGCATCATTGCCGGTCTCAGACGCCTCGCTCAGCCATTAACCCACAAACCCAACTACAGTCGGCCATTACAACTCACCTCCCTCATCAGTGTTTTGGTGCACTGCTAAGGGTTGTAGCACCATATTTTAAGGACCACATAGGGGGTCAAGAGCTAGAGTGTGTCGCGCCATCTTTAAAAGCCTCCTATGTGTTGTCTTCGCCGATTTAAGCGCAATTCTACGATCATCTGTGCAGAGGACAGCAGCAAGACGACATAAACAATCCATCAATCTCATTCTTCAAGTGTTACAGCGATAATATTTTTTTTTAGAGACATTTGCGAGTGTTGAGACATTTCTTTTGTGTTCCCAGTGAATTTTTCTCTTAGTGACATTCAGTGACTCTTGATCAGACTCAGTGTTTATCATGTACTGATTGCATTAATTTCTTTTAATCTCCTTAATTCAGTGTTAATTTTCGTGCATTATTTTATATCTGTTGTGTTGTGTATCTTTTTATACACTTGAAGTAAGTACTTAGTGTTTCCTTTGTTGTGTGTGCAACATATGAGCAATATAGAACTTGTGTTTAAACTTCAGAATTCCAGTGAATTAATTCAGTAATTTTTCACCTCATATTCTGCATCACAACTCAGTGTTGTCTGTTAATTTTTTTTCTTCCTAGCATTTGTGTATTTTTGTTTTGTTCCCTGTGTGTTGAACATTCTTGTGTTCATATTCTTTTATTCAGCCAGTGTCTAATTTGTCTTATTTCCACAGACAATAGTGCCATTATTAAAGTGCAAGCAAGAACTCACTTTTACAAAATTTTTCACACATCAAGTTTCATTGCAAGAAAATTCTAGTACTGTGTTTATGTTGATGTTTTGTGTTCTGCATCACTGTAAGTGTTCAACCCCCTGTTTTATGTATTTTTGCACCTATTATTTTTCATGTTTTATTGAACAAATTCACTCTTAGTGCAATTTTTAAGTTCTCCTTTTAAAGTAAATTGTTCTTTTGCTTGTTGTTTAAGTGCAGTTAAGAGTTAAAGTGTTCATTCCTTGATATATTTCTTTTCTTGTGTGTTATAATTTTTTATTATTGCACATTGACTCATTTTGCAATAATTCTTGTGCAAATATTGTGTTGCTATTAAAGTTTTTCTTGCAGAAAATTTTATGCAGTGTTGTGCAATACTTTTTTGATTAGCAATTATTTGATATATTGCTACAGTTTATTACAGTGCAGTTTCTTATGCTCTGTCTGTGTAGTATTTTATTCTGTCTGTGTCATTTTATTTTTTTTATTTCAGTGAATTGTGTGTTTGTTTTAATTTTTGCACAAGTTTATTGAGTCCATTTTATCATTTTATTGTGTATTTTCCTTGTTGCATTGAAAGTAAAGACAACTCACTGTGCCATTCATTCAATTTAAAGTAAAAGTTGAGCAAATTAGATTTGAGCCAAGTACAAGTTCTCTTGATTTTCAGTGTTTGTTAAATTGCATATTCTTCTTGTGTGAGTTCTTTGCTTACTGTGTAACTTGTCAATTTTTAATTACTTATGAAGAATAGTTAAGCATTTTCTTCCATTTAAGCTTATTGTGTCATTCTCTCCATTTTTCTTGTCTTTATGTCCTTCAGTAAGTTCACTGAGATGTCCCAGTCACTTTTGAACGTTCAATTAGTGTATCATGCCAGTCAAAGTCAATATGAATCAGTCTACAGTACCAACATTTCCTTACTGACTGAAAGACAATACCTAGCCCTTGAGCAATGTGTTTGTTCTCACAGCTTGTATCTGAGATTTGTTAAAGTGCTGCGAAATGTGAAGTTCAGATTAAGTTCCTATAGATCCGTGAATTACTTATTAACGTAGCCGAGCGGTCAGGCACTAGTAATTCTGTCACTCCACCTATACCTTCAGACTTGCAGGATAGTGTTCCGTTGCCTCAAGTGTCCGGGGACACTCAGACTGCCTTGAGTGCACAGCCTATCCCTGCAATGACTGCTAGTTCGAGTAGTAGTTTCTCCACAGGGGATGCCTTGTCAGAAAACGATTACTTGCAACTAGTAATGCCATCTCTTGTTGATGTGACATGCTGTCTGCAGAAAGACGTCTCTGTTACAGCTAGTGTTCTCACTAGAGTGTCTGTTGTTGTTCCTTGTGTTTCAGATGGTGATCCCATCCTAGTTGACAGTAATCAGTGCATTGTAAGAAGTTATTTCTCGAGTAACTTTCACATGTTAACGTTTGTAAGTGTAGTTTCTTTATAGCTGATACCTCGTGTCACTGTGTGCGACTCAGATTGAATATCAGCATTGTTCACCGTGTTCATTTCTTTTCTCCTGTGCTTGCAGTTTGAGATAGTAGATTCGTTCTCCCTTGCTCATATTGCGTGTTATAGCGTTAATTTTTTTCAACCGGGGGGAGTCATCCACTCCACCGAGTTTGTTCTTTCCTCCAGTAAGGAAGAACTGTTACCTTTATTCCAGAACAAACAGCCTACTGGAAGGTTAGCCAGATGGACCTTGACTATCCAAGAGTTCAATCCCACTTTTGAACATTTACCTGGCAAGTCAAATGTAGTCGCAGATGCTTTATCGCGACACGTTAGTGTAGTTACTGCAGATCCTCCATTTACTGTCGAGGATGTCAAAACTGCACAAAGAACAGATCCCATGTGGTCTGGTGTGATTCGATTCCTGCTCCAGGAAGATCTCATTCTTACTGTGAAGCCACCAGCACCCATTAGTGACTTTGTAATGAGTCAAGAATTACTGTATCGAACAGCCGAGTTGGGTACTCCAAGCAGAAGAGTTTACCAGTTAGTAATTCCACAGTCACTAGTGAACGTAGCTCTACAGCTAGTTCATGATGCACCAGGTGTTGCACACCCTGGTATGGATCGTTCTGTGAAACAAGCCAGAATGAAATACTTTTGGCCACGTATGGCAACTGACATTTCCGAGTATGTTAAGAAATGTAGTGTCTGTATGCAGCATAAAGGAAATGTCAATGGTCCTAACCCAATCCAAGTGTACCCAACCACTAGCGAACCGTGGGAAAGAGTTGCCCTTGATTTGTTAACTAATTTTAAATGTTCCCTCCAAGGCAATAAACATCTGTGTGTTATGGTAGACCATTTCACCAGATATTGTGAGTTAGTTCCTATTGCAGATAAGACTGCAGAGACAGTAGCTAAAGCGTTTAAAGAACGCATTATCTGCAGGCATACCACCCCAAAGTCCTTAGTAACAGATAATGGAGGTGAATTCTGTAATGAGATTCTTGAAAATTTGTGTACTTTATACAAGATCTCTAAATCCACCATTGTTCCTCATCATCCTGCCAGCAATGGGTTAGCCGAAAGAACAAATAAGAAAGTACTTGATGTCCTGAGAGCCACTATCAACCCCAATAGTGAAACTTGGGATGAAGTTATACCAGATGTCCAGTGTGCCATAAATTCTGCTTACAATGCTTCCATAGGTGATACTCCACATTATGCATTGTATGGTGTAGACAAGCGTTTACCCTATGAGTTGTTATATTCTACTCCGAAACCTAATTACAACCCTGATGATTTCGTAGCAACTCGTACCAGCTTAGCTCAAAGTGTTTTTAGAAGAATCCGTGAAACACTTCATAAATCAACAGCAGAATTTACAAGAGTCGCAAACACTCGAGCAAAGCCATCCAAAATCAAAGTAGGTTCGAGAGTTATGCTGATTAACTTTAACAAAACGTCTGCAATGCCAAAGCTTGATCAAAAGTTTGTCGGACCTTATCGAGTTGTAGAACATATCTCTGGAAATAAGTATAAGGTTAGAGAAATTAGTACTGGCAAATACAAAGAATCGCATTTAGATCATATGAAATTAGTATGCGATGTTGAGGATATTGCTACCCAGACTAATGTGACAGACTCTGACAATCCTCCTGATCCTGTACTCTCTACCTCAGATACTCAGTCAGATACTCAACCTGAATGTCGTTACTCCTTGCGTACTCGACAAGTAATGAGAAACCCGCAAGTATCTTTTGTAGATATTCCTTCAGATCTCTCTCAGTCAAGGCATGTGTTAGCCATTGCAGAGGAATTCGATCCTCCCAGAGATGATAACCATTCTGCATATGTAAACCTAACCCTCGCAGAATTGGGTTTAAATGTACATAGTCTGTATAATTAGATGTCCGAGATGAATGAAATTGTCAACTGTGTGTTTTGTTATTAGCTGATCAGTTTGTCAGAAATTTTCGTGTTCACGTTCCCTCCGTATTCTGAGAATTAACAGTCTAGATTTGAGTGCACCGAATCTGCCTTTCTGTTAAACACTTCTTTGTATATAATTATTCTTCCTCAGAATCCGTAGAGTGCATGAATACAGATCGATCGATCAATTCCATCCATATTGTATAATGATTTGTTCTTATAGTTTGTAATGATTACGTTAACACCCATTACGTCAAAATCATGTTGTACCATCCATTAGTTCTAA
The DNA here is from genome assembly GCF_038502225.1 of Cherax quadricarinatus. Taxonomy (NCBI): domain Eukaryota; kingdom Metazoa; phylum Arthropoda; class Malacostraca; order Decapoda; family Parastacidae; genus Cherax; species Cherax quadricarinatus. The sequence goes on along the minus strand of NW_027196195.1, from coordinate 92,357 downwards.
GTTATATATGAATTTGTTATTGTATAGAATCAGCCCAGATCCGCCTGCCTGTTCAGCCTATAGTATAGTAGTGTATGTCGGGACGACATACGTAACATGACCGAGCTGTCAGCATAGTTGCTGATCCCTGTATTCCCAGTATTATATAGCATAGCATATAGTATCATCCATGTGCTTTAGATACGAGATCCCTTGTAGGCCTGTGGCTTTGTGTGACGTCACGGGATGCACACGTGGAGACTCATTCCTCTGTCCCGTCCTCACTCGGCGGCAGACCATACAGGCGTAGACAGGCAAGGCAACTGGGGCTCCATTCATCATCTCAGTCTGACAATATAGTAACCATCCTACAAGTGTGTCTACTTTCATCCTGCGATATCTCCATTTAAGAACCCTTACGATATGTGTGTTGTGGTGTGTGAACACGGCTCTGTGTGTTTTGTGGTGTGTGAACACGGCTGTGTGTGTGTGTTGTGGTGTGTGAACACGGCTCTGTGTGTTTTGTGGTGTGTGAACACGGCTGTGTGTGTGTGTGTTGTGGTGTTTGAACACTGCTGTGTGTGTGTGTTGTGGTGTTTGAACATGGCTCTGTGTGTGTGTTGTGGTGTGTGAACACGGCTCTGTGTGTGTTGTGGTGTGTGAACACGGCTCTGTGTGTGTGTGTTGTGGTGTGTGAACACGGTTCTGTGTGTGTGTTGTGGTGTGTGAACACGGCTCTGTGTGTGTGTAACACGGCTGTGTGTGTGTTGTGGTGTTTGAACACGGCTCTGTGTGTGTGTTTGTGGTGTGAACACGTGTGAACACGGCTCTGTGTGTGTGTGTTGTGGTGTGTGAACACGGCTCTGTGTGTGTGTTGTGGTGTGTGAACACGGCTCTGTGTGTGTGTGTTGTGGTGTGTGAACACGGCTCTGTGTGTGTGTTGTGGTGTGTGAACACGGCTCTGTGTGTGTGTGTTGTGGTGTGTGAACACGGCTCTGTGTGTGTGTGTGTTGTGGTGTGTGAACACGGCTCTGTGTGTGTGTGTTGTGGTGTGTGAACACGGCTCTGTGTGTGTGTGTGTGTGTGTGTGTGTGTGTGTGTGTGTGTGTGTGGGGTGTGTGTGTGTGTTTTGTGGCGTGTGAACACGGCTCTGTGTGTGTGTGTGTGTGTGTGTTGTGGTGTGTGAACACGGCTCTGTGTGTGTGTTGTGGTGTGTGAACACGGCTCTGTGTGTGTGTGTGTTGTGGTGTGTGAACACGGCTCTGTGTGTGTGTGTTGTGGTGTTTGAACACGGCTCTGTGTGTGTGTGTGTGTGTTGTGGTGTGTGAACACGGCTCTGTGTGTGCGTGTTGTGGTGTTTGAACATGGCTCTGTGTGTGTGTTGTTGTGTTTGAACACGGCTCTGTGTGTGTGTTTGTGTGTTATGGTGTGTGAACACGGCTCTGTATGTGTCTGTTGTGGTGTGTGAACACGGCTCTGTGCGTGTATCTGTTGAGGTGTGTGAACTCGGCTCTGTGTGTGTGTGTGTGTGTGTGTGTGTGTGTGTGTGTGTGTGTTGTGGTGTGTGAACACGGCTGTGTGTGTGTGTTGTGGTGTGTGAACACGGCTCTGTGTGTTTTGTGGTGTGTGAACACGGCTGTGTGTGTGTGTGTTGTGGTGTTTGAACACTGCTGTGTGTGTGTGTGTTGTGGTGTTTGAACACGGCTCTGTGTGTGTGTGTGTTGTGGTGTGTGAACACGGCTCTGTGTGTGTGTGTTGTGGTGTGTGAACACGGCTCTGTGTGTGTGTGTTGTGGTGTGTGAACACGGCTCTGTGTGTGTGTGTGTTGTGGTGTGTGAACACGGCTCTGTGTGTGTGTGTGTTGTGGTGTGTGAACACGGCTCTGTGTGTGTGTGTGTTGTGGTGTGTGAACACGGCTCTGTGTGTGTGTGTGTTGTGGTGTGTGAACACGGCTCTGTGTGTGTGTGTGTTGTGGTGTGTGAACACCGCTCTGTGTGTGTGTGTGTGTGTGTGTGTGTGTGTGTGCGTGTATGTGTGTGTTGTGGTGTGTGAGAACGGCTGAGTGTATGTGTCTGTTGTGGTGTGTGAAGACAGCTCTGTGTGTGTGTCTGTTGTGGTGTGTGAACACGGCTCTGTGTGTGTGTATCTGTTGTGGTGTGTGAACACGGCTCTCTGTGTGTGTGTCTGTTGTGGTGTGTGAACACGGCTCTGTGTGTGTGTGTGTTGTGGTGTGTGAACACGGCTCTGTGTGTGTGTGTGTTGTGGTGTGTGAACACGGCTCTGTGTGTGTGTGTGTTGTGGTGTGTGAACACGGCTCTGTGTGTGTGTGTTGTGGTGTGTGAACACGGCTCTGTGTGTGTGTGTGTTGTGGTGTGTGA